>NW_027507097.1:0-128595 GCF_052324685.1 Brachyhypopomus gauderio
GCAGCTAGGCTACTTCCGTTATGCTTTCCCATTCCACAATCTAGAGGTCTTAAAGAATTCAAATTCCTGCTGTGTGACCTTCAGAGTCGCCTGCTTCACAACCCAAGTGAGCTGTCCTAGAACCACACAGGTGCTTCACTCTGGTAACGTTATTTACAGGTGGCAAGGGCAGCATATTCTCCAGCAACATCTTTAGAGTTTGGCTTCCAATACCACTGACCATTCTCATGCGCTAAAGAGTCACAAGCATATTTTTACAATCACAATGATTGGCACCTTTCATGACACTTTTAAAGCCACCTGTGTTGGAAAATCGTGCCCATGTCTCTAAGCAGCCATGTCTCAACACAGAAGATACTTCTCCAAAGCTCATGGGCACACCACTCACAGAGGACATGAACTCTCTTCAGCAAGATCCACAGCCTCCAACATCTTTCCAAGCAATTCCATCACATAAACCCAGCTGTTTGGGCTAGGACAAACATTCACAAGTTTCCTGATCCAAAGAGACCATAAAGTCTACATACAAAGCCATACATAACCCATGAGTAGTCCATAAGTAGAATATCAGCAAAGGCTCCTGCATATAGAGCACTGTGTGCTGCAATATTCCACACACCACAATGATGTATGCCATCCTTTTAAGAAAGCACTTGTCCCTACCAACTTTTACTCCAGTGCAAACCACAATATAGCAAAATGCACATGTTTAATCATTTATTAAGCTGATTAGTCTTTGCAATACATTATTCTTATCATTCTTCTCGTCATGCAGCTAGGCTACTTCCGTTATGCTTTCCATTCCACAATCTAGAGTCCTTAAAGAATTCAAATTCCTGCTGTGTGACCTTCAGAGTCGCCTGCTTCACAACCCATGTGAGCTGTCTAGAACCACACAGGTGCTTCACTCTGGTAACGTTATTTACAGGTGGCAAGGGCAGCATATTTCTCCAGCAACATCTTTAGAGTTTGGCTTCCAATACCACTGACCATTCTCATGCGCTAAAGAGTCACAAGCATATTTTTACAATCACAATGATTGGCACCTTTCATGACACTTTTAAAGCCCACCTGTGTTGAAAAATCGTGCCCATGTCTCTAAGCAGCCATGTCTCAACACAGAAGATACTTCTCCAAAGCTCATGGGCACACCACACCAGAGACATGAACTCTCTTCAGCAAGATCACAGCCTCCAACATCTTTCAAGCAATTCCATCACATAAACCAAGCTGTTTGGGCTAGGACAAACATTCACAAGTTCCTGATCCAAAGAGACCATAAAGTCTACATACAAAGCCATACATAACCCATGAGTAGTCCATAAGTAGAATATCAGCAAAGGCTCCTGCATATAGAGCATGTGTGCTGCAATATTCCCACACACCACAATGATGTATGCCATCCTTTTAAGAAAGCACTTGTCTACCCAACTTTTACTCCAGTGCAAACCACAATATAGCAAAACGCACATGTTTAATCATTTATTACAGCTGATTAGTCTTTGCAATACATTATTCTTATCATTCTTCCGTCATGCCAGCTAGGCTACTTCCGTTATGCTTCTCCATTCCACAATCTAGAGTCTTAAAGAATTCAATTCCTGCTGTGTGACCTTCAGAGTCGCCTGCTTCACAACCCATGTGAGCTGTCTAGAACCACACAGGTGCTTCACTCTGGTAAACGTTATTTACAGGTGGCAAGGGCAGCATATTTCTTCCAGCAACATCTTTAGAGTTTGGCTTCCAATACCACTGACCATTCTCATGCGCTAAAGAGTCACAAGCATATTTTTACAATCACAATGATTGGCACCTTTCATGGACACTTTTAAAGCCACCTGTGTTGAAAATCGTGCCCATGTCTCTAAGCAGCCATGTCTCAACACAGAAGATACTTCTCCAAAGCTCATGGGCACACCACACCAGAGACATGAACTCTCTTCAGCAAGATCACAGCCTCCAACATCTTTCAAGCAATTCCATCACATAAACCAAAGCTGTTTGGGCTAGGACAAACATTCACAAGTTCCTGATCCAAAGAGACCATAAAGGTCTACATACAAAGCCATACATAACCCATGAGTAGTCCATAAGTAGAATATCAGCAAAGGCTCCTGCATATAAGCAGTGTGTGCTGCAATATTCCACACAACCACAATGATGTATGCCATCCTTTTAAGAAAGCACTTGTCTACCAACTTTTACTCCAGTGCAAACCCACAATATAGCAAAACGCACATGTTTAATCATTTATTAAGCTGATTAGTCTTTGCAATACATTATTCTTATCATTCTTCCGTCATGCAGCTAGGCTACTTCCGTTATGCTTTCCATTCCACAATCTAGAGTCTTAAAGAATTCAAATTCCTGCTGTGTGACCTTCAGAGTCGCCTGCTTCACAACCCATGTGAGCTGTCTAGAACCACACAGGTGCTTCACTCTGGTAACGTTATTTACAGGTGGCAAGGGCAGCATATTTCCTCCAGCAACATCTTTAGAGTTTGGCTTCCAATACCACTGACCATTCTCATGCGCTAAAGAGTCACAAGCATATTTTTACAATCACAATGATTGGCACCTTTCATGACACTTTTAAAGCCACCTGTGTTGAAAATCGTGCCCATGTCTCTAAGCAGCCATGTCTCAACACAGAAAGATACTTCTCCAAAGCTCATGGGCACACCACACCAGAGACATGAACTCTCTTCAGCAAGATCACAGCCTCCAACATCTTTCAAGCAATTCCATCACAAAACCAAGCTGTTTGGGCTAGGAACAAACATTCACAAGTTCCTGATCCAAAGAGACCATAAAGTCTACATACAAAGCCATACATAACCCATGAGTAGTCCCATAAGTAAGAATATCAGCAAAGGCTCCTGCATATAGAGCATGTGTGCTGCAAATATTCCCACACCACAATGATGTATTGCCATCCTTTTAAGAAAGCACTTGTCTACCAACTTTTACTCCAGTGCAAACCACAATATAGCAAAATGCACATGTTTAATCATTTATTAAGCTGATAGTCTTTGCAATACATTATTCTTATCATTCTTCCGTCATGCAGCTAGGCTACTTCCGTTATGCTTTCCATTCCACAATCCTAGAGTCTTAAAGAATTCAAATTCCTGCTGTGTGACCTTCAGAGTCGCCTGCTTCACAACCCATGTGAGCTGTCTAGAACCACACAGGTGCTTCACTCTGGTAACGTTATTTACAGGTGGCAAGGGCAGCATATTCTCCAGCAACATCTTTAGAGTTTGGCTTCCAATACCACTGGACCATTCTCATGCGCTAAAGAGTCACAAGCATATTTTTTACAATCACAATGATTGGCACCTTTCATGACACTTTTAAAGCCACCTGTGTTGAAAATCGTGCCCATGTCTCTAAGCAGCCATGTCTCAACACAGAAGATACTTCTCCAAAGCTCATGGGCACACCACACCAGAGACATGAACTCTCTTCAGCAAGATCACAGCCTCCAACATCTTTCAAGCAATTCCATCACATAAACCAAGCTGTTTGGGGCTAGGACAAACATTCACAAGTTCCTGATCCAAAGAGACCATAAAGTCTACATACAAAGCCATACATAACCCATGAGTAGTCCATAAGTAGAATATCAGCAAAGGCTCCTGCATATAGAGCATGTGTGCTGCAATATTCCACCACACCACAATGATGTATGCCATCCTTTTAAGAAAGCACTTGTCCTACCAACTTTTACTCCAGTGCAAACCACAATATAGCAAAATGCACATGTTTAATCATTTATTAAGCTGATTAGTCTTTGCAATACATTATTCTTATCATTCTTCCGTCATGCAGCTAGGCTACTTCCGTTATGCTTTCCATTCCACAATCTAGAGTCTTAAAGAATTCAAATTCCTGCTGTGTGACCTTCAGAGTCGCCTGCTTCACAACCCATGTGAGCTGTCTAGAACCACACAGGTGCTTCACTCTGGTAACGTTATTTACAGGTGGCAAGGGCAGCATATTTCTCCAGCAACATCTTTAGAGTTTGGCTTCCAATACCACTGACCATTCTCATGCGCTAAAGAGTCACAAGCATATTTTTACAATCACAATGATTGGCACCTTTCATGACACTTTTAAAGCCACCTGTGTTGAAAATCGTGCCCATGTCTCTAAGCAGCCATGTCTCAACACAGAAGATACTTCTCCAAAGCTCATGGGCACACCACACCAGAGACATGAACTCTCTTCAGCAAGATCACAGCCTCCAACATCTTTCAAGCAATTCCATCACATAAACCAAGCTGTTTGGGGCTAGGACAAACATTCACAAGTTCCTGATCCAAAGAGACCATAAAGTCTACATACAAAAGCCATACATAACCCATGAGTAGTCCATAAGTAGAATATCAGCAAAGGCTCCTGCATATAGAGCATGTGTGCTGCAATATTCCACACACACCACAATGATGTATGCCATCCTTTTAAGAAAGCACTTGTCTACCAACTTTTACTCCAGTGCAAACCACAATATAGCAAAATGCACATGTTTAATCATTTATTAAGCTGATTAGTCTTTGCAATACATTATTCTTATCATTCTTCCCGTCATGCAGCTAGGCTACTTCCGTTATGCTTTCCATTCCACAATCTAGAGTCTTAAAGAATTCAAATTCCTGCTGTGTGACCTTCAGAGTCGCCTGCTTCACAACCCATGTGAGCTGTCTAGAACCACACAGGTGCTTCACTCTGGTAACGTTATTTACAGGTGGCAAGGGCAGCATATTTCTCCAGCAACATCTTTAGAGTTTGGCTTCCAATACCACTGACCATTCTCATGCGCTAAAGAGTCACAAGCATATTTTTACAATCACAATGATTGGCACCTTTCATGACACTTTTAAAGCCACCTGTGTTGAAAATCGTGCCCAAGTCTCTAAGCCAGCCATGTCTCAACACAGAAGATACTTCTCCAAAGACTCATGGGCCACACCACACCAGAGACATGAACTCTCTTCAGCAAGATCACAGCCTCCAACATCTTTCAAGCAATTCCATCACATAAACCAAGCTGTTTGGGCTAGGACAAACATTCACAAGTTCCTGATCCAAAGAGACCATAAAGTCTACATACAAAGCCATACATAACCCATGAGTAGTCCATAAGTAGAATATCAGCAAAGGCTCCTGCCTATAGAGCATGTGTGCTGCAATATTCCACACCACCACAATGGATGTATGCCATCCTTTTAAGAAAGCACTTGTCTACCAACTTTTACTCCAGTGCAAACCACAATATAGCAAAATGCACATGTTTAATCATTTATTAAGCTGATTAGTCTTTGCAATACATTATTCTTATCATTCTTCCGTCATGCAGCTAGGCTACTTCCGTTATGCTTTCCATTCCACAATCTAGAGTCTTAAAGAATTCAAATTCCTGCTGTGTGACCTTCAGAGTCGCCTGCTTCACAACCCATGTGAGCTGTCTAGAACCACACAGGTGCTTCACTCTGGTAACGTTATTTACAGGTGGCAAGGGGCAGCATATTTCTCCAGCAACATCTTTAGAGTTTGGCTTCCAATACCACTGACCATTCTCATAGCGCTAAAGAGTCACAAGCATATTTTTACAATCACAATGATTGGCACCTTTCATGACACTTTTAAAGCCACCTGTGTTGAAAATCGTGCCCATGTCTCTAAGCAGCCATGTCTCAACACAGAAGATACTTCTCCAAAGCTCATGGGCACACCACACCAGAGACATGAAACTCTCTTCAGCAAGATCACAGCCTCCAACATCTTTCAAGCAATTCCATCACATAAACCAAGCTGTTTGGGCCTAGGACAAACATTCACAAGTTCCTGATCCAAGAGACCATAAAGTCTACATACAAAGCCATACATAACCCATGAGTAGTCCATAAGTAGAATATCAGCAAAGGCTCCTGCATATAGAGCATGTGTGCTGCAATATTCCACACACCACAATGATGTATGCCATCCTTTTAAGAAAGCACTTGTCTACCAACTTTACCTCCAGTGCAAACCACAATATAGCAAAACGCACATGTTTAATCATTTATTAAGCTGATTAGTCTTTGCAATACATTATTCTTATCATTCTTCCGTCATGCAGCTAGGCTACTTCCGTTATGCTTTCCATTCCACAATCTAGAGTCTTAAAGAATTCAAATTCCTGCTGTGTGACCCTTCAGAGTCGCCTGCTTCACAACCCATGTGAGCTGTCTAGAACCACACAGGTGCTTCACTCTGGTAACGTTATTTACAGGTGGCAAGGGGCAGCATATTTCTCCAGCAACATCTTTAGAGTTTGGCCTTCCAATACCACTGACCATTCTCATGCGCTAAAGAGTCACAAGCATATTTTTACAATCACAATGATTGGCACCTTTCATGACACTTTTAAAGCCACCTGTGTTGAAAATCGTGCCCATGTCTCTAAGCAGCCATGTCTCACACAGAAGATACTTCTCCCAAAGCTCATGGGCACACCACACCAGAGACATGAACTCTCTTCAGCAAGATCACAGCCTCCAACATCTTTCAAGCAATTCCATCACATAAACCAAGCTGTTTGGGCTAGGACAAAACATTCACAAGTTCCTGATCCAAAGAGACCATAAAGTCTACATACAAAGCCATACATAACCCATGAGTAGTCCATAAGTAGAATATCAGCAAAGGCTCCTGCATATAGAGCATGTGTGCTGCAATATTCCACACACCACAATGATGTATGCCATCCTTTTAAGAAATGCACTTGTCTACCAACTTTTACTCCAGTGCAAAACCACAATATAGCAAAAACGCACATGTTTAATCATTTATTAAGCTGATTAGTCTTTGCAATACATTATTCTTATCATTCTTCCGTCATGCAGCTAGGCTACTTCCGTTATGCTTTCCATTCCACAATCTAGAGTCTTAAAGAATTCAAATTCCTGCTGTGTGACCTTCAGAGTCGCCTGCTTCACAAACCCATGTGAGCTGTCCTAGAACCACACAGGTGCTTCACTCTGGTAACGTTATTTACAGGTGGCAAGGGCAGCATATTTCTCCAGCAACATCTTTAGAGTTTGGCTTCCAATACCACTGACCATTCTCATGCGCTAAAGAGTCACAAGCATATTTTTACAATCACAATGATTGGCACCTTTCATGACACTTTTAAAGCCACCTGTGTTGAAAATCGTGCCCATGTCTCTAAGCAGCCATGTCTCAACACAGAAGATACTTCTCCAAAGCTCATGGGCACACCACACCAGAGACATGAACTCTCTTCAGCAAGATCACAGCCTCCAACATCTTTCAAGCAATTCCATCACATAAACCAAGCTGTTTGGGCTAGGACAAACATTCACAAGTTCCTGATCCAAAGAGACCATAAAGTCTACATACAAAAGCCATACATAAACCCATGAGTAGTCCATAAGTAGAATATCAGCAAAGGCTCCTGCAATATAGAGCATGTGTGCTGCAATATTCCACACACCAACAATGATGTATGCCATCCTTTTAAGAAAGCACTTGTCTACCAACTTTTACTCCAGTGCAAACCACAATATAGGCAAAACGCACATGTTTAATCATTTATTAAGCTGATTAGTCTTTGCAATACATTATTCTTATCATTCTTCCGTCATGCAGCTAGGCTACTTCCGTTATGCTTTCCATTCCACAATCTAGAGTCTTAAAGAATTCAAATTCCTGCTGTGTGACTTCAGAGTCGCCTGCTTCCACAACCCATGTGAGCTGTCTAGAACCACACAGGTGCTTCACTCTGGTAACGTTATTTACAGGTGGCAAGGGCAGCATATTCTCCAGCAACATCTTTAGAGTTTGGCTTCCAATACCACTGACCATTCTCATGCGCTAAAGAGTCACAAGCATATTTTTACAATCACAATGATTGGCACCTTTCATGACACTTTTAAAGCCACCTGTGTTGAAAATCGTGCCCATGTCTCTAAGCAGCCATGTCTCAACACAGAAGATACTTCTCCAAAGCTCATGGGCACACCACACCAGAGACATGAACTCTCTTCAGCAAGATCACAGCCTCCAACATCTTTCAAGCAATTCCATCACATAAACCAAGCTGTTTGGGCTAGGACAAACATTCACAAGTTCCTGATCCAAAGAGACCATAAAGTCTACCATACAAAGCCATACATAACCCATGAGTAGTCCATAAGTAGGATATCAGCAAAGGCTCCTGCATATAGAGCATGTGTGCAGCAATATTCCACACACCACAATGATGTATGCATCCTTTTAAGAAAGCACTTGTCTACCAACTTTTACTCCAGTGCAAACCACAATATAGCAAAATGCACATGTTTAATCATTTATTAAGCTGATTAGTCTTTGCAATACATTATTCTTATCATTCTTCCGTCATGCAGCTAGGCTACTTCCGTTATGCTTTCATTCCACAATCTAGAGTCTTAAAAGAATTCAAATTCCTGCTGTGTGACCTTCAGAGTCGCCTGCTTCACAACCCATGTGAGCTGTCTAGAACCACACAGGTGCTTCACTCTGGTAACGTTATTTTACAGGTGGCAAGGGCAGCATATTTCCTCCAGCAACATCTTTAGAGTTTGGCTTCCAATACCACTGACCATTCTCATGCGCTAAAGAGTCACAAGCATATTTTTACAATCACAATGGATTGGCACCTTTCATGACACTTTTAAAGCCACCTGTGTTGAAAATCGTGCCCATGTCTCTAAGCAGCCATGTCTCAACACAGAAGATACTTCTCCAAAGCTCATGGGCACACCACACCAGAGACATGAACTCTCTTCAGCAAGATCACAGCCTCCAACATCTTTCAAGCAATTCCATCACATAAACCAAGCTGTTTGGGCTAGGACAAACATTCACAAGTTCCTGATCCAAAGAGACCATAAAGTCTACATACAAAGCCATACATAACCCATGAGTAGTCCATAAGTAGAATATCAGCAAAGGCTCCTGCATATAGAGCATGTGTGCTGCAATATTCCACACACCCACAATGATGTATGCCATCCTTTTAAGAAAGCACTTGTCTACCAACTTTTTACTCCAGTGCAAACCTACAATATAGCAAAATGCACATGTTTAATCATTTATTAAGCTGATTAGTCTTTGCAATACATTATTCTTATCATTCTTCCGTCATGCAGCTAGGCTACTTCCGTTATGCTTTCCATTCCACAATCTAGAGTCTTAAAGAATTCAAATTCCTGCTGTGTGACCTTCAGAGTCGCCTGCTTCACAACCCATGTGAGCTGTCTAGAACCACACAGGTGCTTCACTCTGGTACGTTATTTACAGGTGGCAAGGGGCAGCATATTTCTCCAGCAACATCTTTAGAGTTTGGCTTCCAATACCACTGACCATTCTCATGCGCTAAAGAGTCACAAGCATATTTTTACAATCACAATGATTGGCACCTTTCATGACACTTTTAAAGCCACCTGTGTTGAAAATCGTGCCCATGTCTCTAAGCAGCCATGTCTCAACACAGAAGATACTTCTCCAAAGCTCATGGGCACACACCAACCAGAGACATGAACTCTCTTCAGCAAGATCACAGCCTCCAACATCTTTCAAGCAATTCCATCACATAAACCAAGCTGTTTGGGCTAGGACAAACATTCACAAGTTCCTGATCCAAAGAGACCATAAAGTCTACATACAAAGCCATACATAACCCATGAGTAGTCCATAAGTAGAATATCAGCAAAGGCTCCCTGCATATAGAGCATGTGTGCTTGCAATATTCCCACACACCACAATGATGTATGCCATCCTTTTAAGAAAGCACTTGTCTACCAACTTTTACTCCAGTGCAAACCACAATATAGCAAAATGCACATGTTTAATCATTTATTAAGCTGATTAGTCTTTGCAATACATTATTCTTATCATTCTTCCGTCATGCAGCTAGGCTACTTCCGTTATGCTTTCCATTCCACAATCTAGAGTCTTAAAGAATTCAAATTCCTGCTGTGTGACCTTCAGAGTCGCCTGCTTCACAACCCATGTGAGCTGTCTAGAACCACACAGGTGCTTCACTCTGGTAACGTTATTTACAGGTGGCAAGGGCAGCATATTTCTCCAGCAACATCTTAGAGTTTGGCTTCCAATACCACTGACCATTCTCATGCGCTAAAGAGTCACAAGCATATTTTTTACAATCACAATGATTGGCACCTTTCATGACACTTTTAAAGCCACCTGTGTTGAAAATCGTGCCCATGTCCTCTAAGCAGCCATGTCTCAACACAGAAGATACTTCTCCAAAGCTCAGCTCATGGGCACACCACACAGAGACATGAACTCTCTTCAGCAAGATCACAGCCTCCAACATCTTTCAAGCAATTCCATCACATAAAACCAAGCTGTTTGGGCTAGGACAAACATTCACAAGTTCCTGATCCAAAGAGACCATAAAGTCTACATACAAAGCCATACATAACCCATGAGTAGTCCATAAGTAGAATATCAGCAAAGGCTCCTGCATATAGAGCATGTGTGCTGCAATATTCCACACACCACAATGATGTATGCCATCCTTTTAAGAAGCACTTGTCTACCAACTTTTACTCCAGTGCAAACCACAATATAGCAAAATGCACATGTTTAATCATTTATTAAGCTGATTAGTCTTTGCAATACATTATTCTTATCATTCTTCCGTCATGCAGCTAGGCTACTTCCGTTATGCTTTCCATTCCACAATCTAGAGTCTTAAAGAATTCAAATTCCTGCTGTGTGACCTTCAGAGTCGCCTGCTTCACAACCCATGTGAGCTGTCTAGAACCACACAGGTGCTTCACTCTGGTAACGTTATTTACAGGTGGCAAGGGCAGCATATTTCTCCAGCAACATCTTTAGAGTTTGGCTTCCAATACCACTGACCATTCTCATGCGCTAAAGAGTCACAAGCATATTTTTACAATCACAATGATTGGCACCTTTCATGACACTTTTAAAGCCACCTGTGTTGAAAATCGTGCCCATGTCTCTAAGCAGCCATGTCTCAACACAGAAGATACTTCTCCAAAGCTCATGGGCACACCACACCAGAGACATGAACTCTCTTCAGCAAGATCACAGCCTCCAACATCTTTCAAGCAATTCCATCACATAAACCAAGCTGTTTGGGCTAGGACAAACATTCACAAGTTCCTGATCCAAAGAGACCATAAAGTCTACATACAAAGCCATACATAACCCATGAGTAGTCCATAAGTAGAATATCAGCAAAGGCTCCTGCATATAGAGCATGTGTGCTGCAATATTCCACACACCACAATGATGTATGCCATCCTTTTAAGAAAGCACTTGTCTACCAACTTTTACTCCAGTGCAAACCACAATATAGCAAAATGCACATGTTTAATCATTTATTAAGCTGATTAGTCTTTGCAATACATTATTCTTATCATTCTTCCGTCATGCAGCTAGGCTACTTCCGTTATGCTTTCCATTCCACAATCTAGAGTCTTAAAGAATTCAAATTCCTGCTGTGTGACCTTCAGAGTCGCCTGCTTCACAACCCATGTGAGCTGTCTAGAACCACACAGGTGCTTCACTCTGGTAACGTTATTTACAGGTGGCAAGGGCAGCATATTTCTCCAGCAACATCTTTAGAGTTTGGCTTCCAATACCACTGACCATTCTCATGCGCTAAAGAGTCACAAGCATATTTTTACAATCACAATGATTGGCACCTTTCATGACACTTTTAAAGCCACCTGTGTTGAAAATCGTGCCCATGTCTCTAAGCAGCCATGTCTCAACACAGAAGATACTTCTCCAAAGCTCATGGGCACACCACACCAGAGACATGAACTCTCTTCAGCAAGATCACAGCCTCCAACATCTTTCAAGCAATTCCATCACATAAACCAAGCTGTTTGGGCTAGGACAAACATTCACAAGTTCCTGATCCAAAGAGACCATAAAGTCTACATACAAAGCCATACATAACCCATGAGTAGTCCATAAGTAGAATATCAGCAAAGGCTCCTGCATATAGAGCATGTGTGCTGCAATATTCCACACACCACAATGATGTATGCCATCCTTTTAAGAAAGCACTTGTCTACCAACTTTTACTCCAGTGCAAACCACAATATAGCAAAATGCACATGTTTAATCATTTATTAAGCTGATTAGTCTTTGCAATACATTATTCTTATCATTCTTCCGTCATGCAGCTAGGCTACTTCCGTTATGCTTTCCATTCCACAATCTAGAGTCTTAAAGAATTCAAATTCCTGCTGTGTGACCTTCAGAGTCGCCTGCTTCACAACCCATGTGAGCTGTCTAGAACCACACAGGTGCTTCACTCTGGTAACGTTATTTACAGGTGGCAAGGGCAGCATATTTCTCCAGCAACATCTTTAGAGTTTGGCTTCCAATACCACTGACCATTCTCATGCGCTAAAGAGTCACAAGCATATTTTTACAATCACAATGATTGGCACCTTTCATGACACTTTTAAAGCCACCTGTGTTGAAAATCGTGCCCATGTCTCTAAGCAGCCATGTCTCAACACAGAAGATACTTCTCCAAAGCTCATGGGCACACCACACCAGAGACATGAACTCTCTTCAGCAAGATCACAGCCTCCAACATCTTTCAAGCAATTCCATCACATAAACCAAGCTGTTTGGGCTAGGACAAACATTCACAAGTTCCTGATCCAAAGAGACCATAAAGTCTACATACAAAGCCATACATAACCCATGAGTAGTCCATAAGTAGAATATCAGCAAAGGCTCCTGCATATAGAGCATGTGTGCTGCAATATTCCACACACCACAATGATGTATGCCATCCTTTTAAGAAAGCACTTGTCTACCAACTTTTACTCCAGTGCAAACCACAATATAGCAAAATGCACATGTTTAATCATTTATTAAGCTGATTAGTCTTTGCAATACATTATTCTTATCATTCTTCCGTCATGCAGCTAGGCTACTTCCGTTATGCTTTCCATTCCACAATCTAGAGTCTTAAAGAATTCAAATTCCTGCTGTGTGACCTTCAGAGTCGCCTGCTTCACAACCCATGTGAGCTGTCTAGAACCACACAGGTGCTTCACTCTGGTAACGTTATTTACAGGTGGCAAGGGCAGCATATTTCTCCAGCAACATCTTTAGAGTTTGGCTTCCAATACCACTGACCATTCTCATGCGCTAAAGAGTCACAAGCATATTTTTACAATCACAATGATTGGCACCTTTCATGACACTTTTAAAGCCACCTGTGTTGAAAATCGTGCCCATGTCTCTAAGCAGCCATGTCTCAACACAGAAGATACTTCTCCAAAGCTCATGGGCACACCACACCAGAGACATGAACTCTCTTCAGCAAGATCACAGCCTCCAACATCTTTCAAGCAATTCCATCACATAAACCAAGCTGTTTGGGCTAGGACAAACATTCACAAGTTCCTGATCCAAAGAGACCATAAAGTCTACATACAAAGCCATACATAACCCATGAGTAGTCCATAAGTAGAATATCAGCAAAGGCTCCTGCATATAGAGCATGTGTGCTGCAATATTCCACACACCACAATGATGTATGCCATCCTTTTAAGAAAGCACTTGTCTACCAACTTTTACTCCAGTGCAAACCACAATATAGCAAAATGCACATGTTTAATCATTTATTAAGCTGATTAGTCTTTGCAATACATTATTCTTATCATTCTTCCGTCATGCAGCTAGGCTACTTCCGTTATGCTTTCCATTCCACAATCTAGAGTCTTAAAGAATTCAAATTCCTGCTGTGTGACCTTCAGAGTCGCCTGCTTCACAACCCATGTGAGCTGTCTAGAACCACACAGGTGCTTCACTCTGGTAACGTTATTTACAGGTGGCAAGGGCAGCATATTTCTCCAGCAACATCTTTAGAGTTTGGCTTCCAATACCACTGACCATTCTCATGCGCTAAAGAGTCACAAGCATATTTTTACAATCACAATGATTGGCACCTTTCATGACACTTTTAAAGCCACCTGTGTTGAAAATCGTGCCCATGTCTCTAAGCAGCCATGTCTCAACACAGAAGATACTTCTCCAAAGCTCATGGGCACACCACACCAGAGACATGAACTCTCTTCAGCAAGATCACAGCCTCCAACATCTTTCAAGCAATTCCATCACATAAACCAAGCTGTTTGGGCTAGGACAAACATTCACAAGTTCCTGATCCAAAGAGACCATAAAGTCTACATACAAAGCCATACATAACCCATGAGTAGTCCATAAGTAGAATATCAGCAAAGGCTCCTGCATATAGAGCATGTGTGCTGCAATATTCCACACACCACAATGATGTATGCCATCCTTTTAAGAAAGCACTTGTCTACCAACTTTTACTCCAGTGCAAACCACAATATAGCAAAATGCACATGTTTAATCATTTATTAAGCTGATTAGTCTTTGCAATACATTATTCTTATCATTCTTCCGTCATGCAGCTAGGCTACTTCCGTTATGCTTTCCATTCCACAATCTAGAGTCTTAAAGAATTCAAATTCCTGCTGTGTGACCTTCAGAGTCGCCTGCTTCACAACCCATGTGAGCTGTCTAGAACCACACAGGTGCTTCACTCTGGTAACGTTATTTACAGGTGGCAAGGGCAGCATATTTCTCCAGCAACATCTTTAGAGTTTGGCTTCCAATACCACTGACCATTCTCATGCGCTAAAGAGTCACAAGCATATTTTTACAATCACAATGATTGGCACCTTTCATGACACTTTTAAAGCCACCTGTGTTGAAAATCGTGCCCATGTCTCTAAGCAGCCATGTCTCAACACAGAAGATACTTCTCCAAAGCTCATGGGCACACCACACCAGAGACATGAACTCTCTTCAGCAAGATCACAGCCTCCAACATCTTTCAAGCAATTCCATCACATAAACCAAGCTGTTTGGGCTAGGACAAACATTCACAAGTTCCTGATCCAAAGAGACCATAAAGTCTACATACAAAGCCATACATAACCCATGAGTAGTCCATAAGTAGAATATCAGCAAAGGCTCCTGCATATAGAGCATGTGTGCTGCAATATTCCACACACCACAATGATGTATGCCATCCTTTTAAGAAAGCACTTGTCTACCAACTTTTACTCCAGTGCAAACCACAATATAGCAAAATGCACATGTTTAATCATTTATTAAGCTGATTAGTCTTTGCAATACATTATTCTTATCATTCTTCCGTCATGCAGCTAGGCTACTTCCGTTATGCTTTCCATTCCACAATCTAGAGTCTTAAAGAATTCAAATTCCTGCTGTGTGACCTTCAGAGTCGCCTGCTTCACAACCCATGTGAGCTGTCTAGAACCACACAGGTGCTTCACTCTGGTAACGTTATTTACAGGTGGCAAGGGCAGCATATTTCTCCAGCAACATCTTTAGAGTTTGGCTTCCAATACCACTGACCATTCTCATGCGCTAAAGAGTCACAAGCATATTTTTACAATCACAATGATTGGCACCTTTCATGACACTTTTAAAGCCACCTGTGTTGAAAATCGTGCCCATGTCTCTAAGCAGCCATGTCTCAACACAGAAGATACTTCTCCAAAGCTCATGGGCACACCACACCAGAGACATGAACTCTCTTCAGCAAGATCACAGCCTCCAACATCTTTCAAGCAATTCCATCACATAAACCAAGCTGTTTGGGCTAGGACAAACATTCACAAGTTCCTGATCCAAAGAGACCATAAAGTCTACATACAAAGCCATACATAACCCATGAGTAGTCCATAAGTAGAATATCAGCAAAGGCTCCTGCATATAGAGCATGTGTGCTGCAATATTCCACACACCACAATGATGTATGCCATCCTTTTAAGAAAGCACTTGTCTACCAACTTTTACTCCAGTGCAAACCACAATATAGCAAAATGCACATGTTTAATCATTTATTAAGCTGATTAGTCTTTGCAATACATTATTCTTATCATTCTTCCGTCATGCAGCTAGGCTACTTCCGTTATGCTTTCCATTCCACAATCTAGAGTCTTAAAGAATTCAAATTCCTGCTGTGTGACCTTCAGAGTCGCCTGCTTCACAACCCATGTGAGCTGTCTAGAACCACACAGGTGCTTCACTCTGGTAACGTTATTTACAGGTGGCAAGGGCAGCATATTTCTCCAGCAACATCTTTAGAGTTTGGCTTCCAATACCACTGACCATTCTCATGCGCTAAAGAGTCACAAGCATATTTTTACAATCACAATGATTGGCACCTTTCATGACACTTTTAAAGCCACCTGTGTTGAAAATCGTGCCCATGTCTCTAAGCAGCCATGTCTCAACACAGAAGATACTTCTCCAAAGCTCATGGGCACACCACACCAGAGACATGAACTCTCTTCAGCAAGATCACAGCCTCCAACATCTTTCAAGCAATTCCATCACATAAACCAAGCTGTTTGGGCTAGGACAAACATTCACAAGTTCCTGATCCAAAGAGACCATAAAGTCTACATACAAAGCCATACATAACCCATGAGTAGTCCATAAGTAGAATATCAGCAAAGGCTCCTGCATATAGAGCATGTGTGCTGCAATATTCCACACACCACAATGATGTATGCCATCCTTTTAAGAAAGCACTTGTCTACCAACTTTTACTCCAGTGCAAACCACAATATAGCAAAACGCACATGTTTAATCATTTATTAAGCTGATTAGTCTTTGCAATACATTATTCTTATCATTCTTCCGTCATGCAGCTAGGCTACTTCCGTTATGCTTTCCATTCCACAATCTAGAGTCTTAAAGAATTCAAATTCCTGCTGTGTGACCTTCAGAGTCGCCTGCTTCACAACCCATGTGAGCTGTCTAGAACCACACAGGTGCTTCACTCTGGTAACGTTATTTACAGGTGGCAAGGGCAGCATATTTCTCCAGCAACATCTTTAGAGTTTGGCTTCCAATACCACTGACCATTCTCATGCGCTAAAGAGTCACAAGCATATTTTTACAATCACAATGATTGGCACCTTTCATGACACTTTTAAAGCCACCTGTGTTGAAAATCGTGCCCATGTCTCTAAGCAGCCATGTCTCAACACAGAAGATACTTCTCCAAAGCTCATGGGCACACCACACCAGAGACATGAACTCTCTTCAGCAAGATCACAGCCTCCAACATCTTTCAAGCAATTCCATCACATAAACCAAGCTGTTTGGGCTAGGACAAACATTCACAAGTTCCTGATCCAAAGAGACCATAAAGTCTACATACAAAGCCATACATAACCCATGAGTAGTCCATAAGTAGAATATCAGCAAAGGCTCCTGCATATAGAGCATGTGTGCTGCAATATTCCACACACCACAATGATGTATGCCATCCTTTTAAGAAAGCACTTGTCTACCAACTTTTACTCCAGTGCAAACCACAATATAGCAAAACGCACATGTTTAATCATTTATTAAGCTGATTAGTCTTTGCAATACATTATTCTTATCATTCTTCCGTCATGCAGCTAGGCTACTTCCGTTATGCTTTCCATTCCACAATCTAGAGTCTTAAAGAATTCAAATTCCTGCTGTGTGACCTTCAGAGTCGCCTGCTTCACAACCCATGTGAGCTGTCTAGAACCACACAGGTGCTTCACTCTGGTAACGTTATTTACAGGTGGCAAGGGCAGCATATTTCTCCAGCAACATCTTTAGAGTTTGGCTTCCAATACCACTGACCATTCTCATGCGCTAAAGAGTCACAAGCATATTTTTACAATCACAATGATTGGCACCTTTCATGACACTTTTAAAGCCACCTGTGTTGAAAATCGTGCCCATGTCTCTAAGCAGCCATGTCTCAACACAGAAGATACTTCTCCAAAGCTCATGGGCACACCACACCAGAGACATGAACTCTCTTCAGCAAGATCACAGCCTCCAACATCTTTCAAGCAATTCCATCACATAAACCAAGCTGTTTGGGCTAGGACAAACATTCACAAGTTCCTGATCCAAAGAGACCATAAAGTCTACATACAAAGCCATACATAACCCATGAGTAGTCCATAAGTAGAATATCAGCAAAGGCTCCTGCATATAGAGCATGTGTGCTGCAATATTCCACACACCACAATGATGTATGCCATCCTTTTAAGAAAGCACTTGTCTACCAACTTTTACTCCAGTGCAAACCACAATATAGCAAAACGCACATGTTTAATCATTTATTAAGCTGATTAGTCTTTGCAATACATTATTCTTATCATTCTTCCGTCATGCAGCTAGGCTACTTCCGTTATGCTTTCCATTCCACAATCTAGAGTCTTAAAGAATTCAAATTCCTGCTGTGTGACCTTCAGAGTCGCCTGCTTCACAACCCATGTGAGCTGTCTAGAACCACACAGGTGCTTCACTCTGGTAACGTTATTTACAGGTGGCAAGGGCAGCATATTTCTCCAGCAACATCTTTAGAGTTTGGCTTCCAATACCACTGACCATTCTCATGCGCTAAAGAGTCACAAGCATATTTTTACAATCACAATGATTGGCACCTTTCATGACACTTTTAAAGCCACCTGTGTTGAAAATCGTGCCCATGTCTCTAAGCAGCCATGTCTCAACACAGAAGATACTTCTCCAAAGCTCATGGGCACACCACACCAGAGACATGAACTCTCTTCAGCAAGATCACAGCCTCCAACATCTTTCAAGCAATTCCATCACATAAACCAAGCTGTTTGGGCTAGGACAAACATTCACAAGTTCCTGATCCAAAGAGACCATAAAGTCTACATACAAAGCCATACATAACCCATGAGTAGTCCATAAGTAGAATATCAGCAAAGGCTCCTGCATATAGAGCATGTGTGCTGCAATATTCCACACACCACAATGATGTATGCCATCCTTTTAAGAAAGCACTTGTCTACCAACTTTTACTCCAGTGCAAACCACAATATAGCAAAATGCACATGTTTAATCATTTATTAAGCTGATTAGTCTTTGCAATACATTATTCTTATCATTCTTCCGTCATGCAGCTAGGCTACTTCCGTTATGCTTTCCATTCCACAATCTAGAGTCTTAAAGAATTCAAATTCCTGCTGTGTGACCTTCAGAGTCGCCTGCTTCACAACCCATGTGAGCTGTCTAGAACCACACAGGTGCTTCACTCTGGTAACGTTATTTACAGGTGGCAAGGGCAGCATATTTCTCCAGCAACATCTTTAGAGTTTGGCTTCCAATACCACTGACCATTCTCATGCGCTAAAGAGTCACAAGCATATTTTTACAATCACAATGATTGGCACCTTTCATGACACTTTTAAAGCCACCTGTGTTGAAAATCGTGCCCATGTCTCTAAGCAGCCATGTCTCAACACAGAAGATACTTCTCCAAAGCTCATGGGCACACCACACCAGAGACATGAACTCTCTTCAGCAAGATCACAGCCTCCAACATCTTTCAAGCAATTCCATCACATAAACCAAGCTGTTTGGGCTAGGACAAACATTCACAAGTTCCTGATCCAAAGAGACCATAAAGTCTACATACAAAGCCATACATAACCCATGAGTAGTCCATAAGTAGAATATCAGCAAAGGCTCCTGCATATAGAGCATGTGTGCTGCAATATTCCACACACCACAATGATGTATGCCATCCTTTTAAGAAAGCACTTGTCTACCAACTTTTACTCCAGTGCAAACCACAATATAGCAAAATGCACATGTTTAATCATTTATTAAGCTGATTAGTCTTTGCAATACATTATTCTTATCATTCTTCCGTCATGCAGCTAGGCTACTTCCGTTATGCTTTCCATTCCACAATCTAGAGTCTTAAAGAATTCAAATTCCTGCTGTGTGACCTTCAGAGTCGCCTGCTTCACAACCCATGTGAGCTGTCTAGAACCACACAGGTGCTTCACTCTGGTAACGTTATTTACAGGTGGCAAGGGCAGCATATTTCTCCAGCAACATCTTTAGAGTTTGGCTTCCAATACCACTGACCATTCTCATGCGCTAAAGAGTCACAAGCATATTTTTACAATCACAATGATTGGCACCTTTCATGACACTTTTAAAGCCACCTGTGTTGAAAATCGTGCCCATGTCTCTAAGCAGCCATGTCTCAACACAGAAGATACTTCTCCAAAGCTCATGGGCACACCACACCAGAGACATGAACTCTCTTCAGCAAGATCACAGCCTCCAACATCTTTCAAGCAATTCCATCACATAAACCAAGCTGTTTGGGCTAGGACAAACATTCACAAGTTCCTGATCCAAAGAGACCATAAAGTCTACATACAAAGCCATACATAACCCATGAGTAGTCCATAAGTAGAATATCAGCAAAGGCTCCTGCATATAGAGCATGTGTGCTGCAATATTCCACACACCACAATGATGTATGCCATCCTTTTAAGAAAGCACTTGTCTACCAACTTTTACTCCAGTGCAAACCACAATATAGCAAAACGCACATGTTTAATCATTTATTAAGCTGATTAGTCTTTGCAATACATTATTCTTATCATTCTTCCGTCATGCAGCTAGGCTACTTCCGTTATGCTTTCCATTCCACAATCTAGAGTCTTAAAGAATTCAAATTCCTGCTGTGTGACCTTCAGAGTCGCCTGCTTCACAACCCATGTGAGCTGTCTAGAACCACACAGGTGCTTCACTCTGGTAACGTTATTTACAGGTGGCAAGGGCAGCATATTTCTCCAGCAACATCTTTAGAGTTTGGCTTCCAATACCACTGACCATTCTCATGCGCTAAAGAGTCACAAGCATATTTTTACAATCACAATGATTGGCACCTTTCATGACACTTTTAAAGCCACCTGTGTTGAAAATCGTGCCCATGTCTCTAAGCAGCCATCTCAACACAGAAGATACTTCTCCAAAGCTCATGGGCACACCACACCAGAGACATGAACTCTCTTCAGCAAGATCACAGCCTCCAACATCTTTCAAGCAATTCCATCACATAAACCAAGCTGTTTGGGCTAGGACAAACATTCACAAGTTCCTGATCCAAAGAGACCATAAAGTCTACATACAAAGCCATACATAACCCATGAGTAGTCCATAAGTAGAATATCAGCAAAGGCTCCTGCATATAGAGCATGTGTGCTGCAATATTCCACACACCACAATGATGTATGCCATCCTTTTAAGAAAGCACTTGTCTACCAACTTTTACTCCAGTGCAAACCACAATATAGCAAAACGCACATGTTTAATCATTTATTAAGCTGATTAGTCTTTGCAATACATTATTCTTATCATTCTTCCGTCATGCAGCTAGGCTACTTCCGTTATGCTTTCCATTCCACAATCTAGAGTCTTAAAGAATTCAAATTCCTGCTGTGTGACCTTCAGAGTCGCCTGCTTCACAACCCATGTGAGCTGTCTAGAACCACACAGGTGCTTCACTCTGGTAACGTTATTTACAGGTGGCAAGGGCAGCATATTTCTCCAGCAACATCTTTAGAGTTTGGCTTCCAATACCACTGACCATTCTCATGCGCTAAAGAGTCACAAGCATATTTTTACAATCACAATGATTGGCACCTTTCATGACACTTTTAAAGCCACCTGTGTTGAAAATCGTGCCCATGTCTCTAAGCAGCCATGTCTCAACACAGAAGATACTTCTCCAAAGCTCATGGGCACACCACACCAGAGACATGAACTCTCTTCAGCAAGATCACAGCCTCCAACATCTTTCAAGCAATTCCATCACATAAACCAAGCTGTTTGGGCTAGGACAAACATTCACAAGTTCCTGATCCAAAGAGACCATAAAGTCTACATACAAAGCCATACATAACCCATGAGTAGTCCATAAGTAGAATATCAGCAAAGGCTCCTGCATATAGAGCATGTGTGCTGCAATATTCCACACACCACAATGATGTATGCCATCCTTTTAAGAAAGCACTTGTCTACCAACTTTTACTCCAGTGCAAACCACAATATAGCAAAATGCACATGTTTAATCATTTATTAAGCTGATTAGTCTTTGCAATACATTATTCTTATCATTCTTCCGTCATGCAGCTAGGCTACTTCCGTTATGCTTTCCATTCCACAATCTAGAGTCTTAAAGAATTCAAATTCCTGCTGTGTGACCTTCAGAGTCGCCTGCTTCACAACCCATGTGAGCTGTCTAGAACCACACAGGTGCTTCACTCTGGTAACGTTATTTACAGGTGGCAAGGGCAGCATATTTCTCCAGCAACATCTTTAGAGTTTGGCTTCCAATACCACTGACCATTCTCATGCGCTAAAGAGTCACAAGCATATTTTTACAATCACAATGATTGGCACCTTTCATGACACTTTTAAAGCCACCTGTGTTGAAAATCGTGCCCATGTCTCTAAGCAGCCATGTCTCAACACAGAAGATACTTCTCCAAAGCTCATGGGCACACCACACCAGAGACATGAACTCTCTTCAGCAAGATCACAGCCTCCAACATCTTTCAAGCAATTCCATCACATAAACCAAGCTGTTTGGGCTAGGACAAACATTCACAAGTTCCTGATCCAAAGAGACCATAAAGTCTACATACAAAGCCATACATAACCCATGAGTAGTCCATAAGTAGAATATCAGCAAAGGCTCCTGCATATAGAGCATGTGTGCTGCAATATTCCACACACCACAATGATGTATGCCATCCTTTTAAGAAAGCACTTGTCTACCAACTTTTACTCCAGTGCAAACCACAATATAGCAAAATGCACATGTTTAATCATTTATTAAGCTGATTAGTCTTTGCAATACATTATTCTTATCATTCTTCCGTCATGCAGCTAGGCTACTTCCGTTATGCTTTCCATTCCACAATCTAGAGTCTTAAAGAATTCAAATTCCTGCTGTGTGACCTTCAGAGTCGCCTGCTTCACAACCCATGTGAGCTGTCTAGAACCACACAGGTGCTTCACTCTGGTAACGTTATTTACAGGTGGCAAGGGCAGCATATTTCTCCAGCAACATCTTTAGAGTTTGGCTTCCAATACCACTGACCATTCTCATGCGCTAAAGAGTCACAAGCATATTTTTACAATCACAATGATTGGCACCTTTCATGACACTTTTAAAGCCACCTGTGTTGAAAATCGTGCCCATGTCTCTAAGCAGCCATGTCTCAACACAGAAGATACTTCTCCAAAGCTCATGGGCACACCACACCAGAGACATGAACTCTCTTCAGCAAGATCACAGCCTCCAACATCTTTCAAGCAATTCCATCACATAAACCAAGCTGTTTGGGCTAGGACAAACATTCACAAGTTCCTGATCCAAAGAGACCATAAAGTCTACATACAAAGCCATAAATAACCCATGAATAGTCCATATACTGTTCACTAATTATATTTCTTATTACATTATATCCAGTCATCTTACAACAGTCCTCAGGACACGTATACTTCAAAAACGATAATAATTATCATTGGTCATTCTATAAAAAGAAGAAAATGTGAAATGTATTCTCACTATACCTGTTTAGAACAGTTTTGTAGATGTCAAAACTCATTACAAAGGCACAGACTTTATCAAAATGACAAACTTTAGAGGTTAGAAAGTGAACACTATTTAATTTGTAAATGAACAAAAATGCACGAGTGTCGCTTTAATTTGAAAAACGAATTGTTTTGTCTTGATTTGTTGTCCCGTTGCCTTGGTAAAATGCCTATAGCCTAAGGGCACGGCCTCCTTTTGATTATTCTTTTAATGATCTACAAAATAAAACATTTCAGTAACATAAACAGACACAGGGCAAGGTAAACTAAATGGCACACATAATTACAGACATATTTAAAATAATTGTACATTATCGTAACGTAATACAGATGAATAGCGCAGCCACGGGGGCGCATGGGTAAGTGGGGAATGCCCCATTGGACCGAGGCAAATTACCCAAGAGGCCCCAGCGCGCCTCAGTTAAAAGATAGGTTTTACATGATGGTTAGGTTGTACAATTATTAAATACGTGTGTAATTGTTAGTATCATTTAGTTTAGCTTGCCTTGTGTCTGTTTATGTGACTGTACAGTCGTTGTCACTCCCGCCATGTTTGTGTCGCCATGTCATTAGACGTGTTCTTATATATCTTTTATGTGTAATTTAAATAAAAGGCGGAGTTTTCACATATCGACCGTGTGTGCAGCTGTTTTCCAGTGACTACAATCAAGTCCGTCTCCCTTTTAATTTGTAGATTTACAAAAACGCACGAGTGTCGCTTTAATTTGAAAAACTAATTGTTTTGACTTGATTTGTTGTCCCGTTGCCTTGGTAAAATGCCTATAGCCTAAGGGCACGGCCTCCTTTTGATTATTCTTTTAATAATTTACAAAATAAAACATTTCAGTAACATAAACAGACACAGGGCAAGGTAAACTAAATGGCACACATAATTACAGACATATTTAAAATAATTGTACATTATCGTAACGTAATACAGATGAATAGCGCAGCCACGGGGGCGCATGGGTAAGTGGGGAATGCCCCATTGGACCGACGCAAATTACCCAAGAGGCCCCAGCGCGCCTCAGTTAAAAGATAGGTTTTACATGATGGTTAGGTTGTACAATTATTAAATACGTGTGTAATTGTTAGTATCATTTAGTTTAGCTTGCCTTGTGTCTGATTATGTGACTGTACAGTCGTTGTCACTCCCGCCATGTTTGTGTCGCCATGTCATTAGACGGGTTCTTATATATCTTTTATGTGTAATTTTAGGTAAAAGGCGGAGTTTTCTCATATCGACCGTGTGTGCAGCTGTTTTCCAGTGACTACAATCAATTCCGTCTCCCTTTTAATTTGTAGATTTACAAAAACGCACGAGTGTCGCTTTAATTTGAAAAACTAATTGTTTTGACTTGATTTGTTGTCCCGTTGCCTTGGTAAAATGCCTATAGCCTAAGGGCACGGCCTCCTTTTGATTATTCTTTTAATAATTTACAAAATAAAACATTTCAGTAACATAAACAGACACAGGGCAAGGTAAACTAAATGGCACACATAATTACAGACATATTTAAAACAATTGTACATTATCGTAACGTAATACAGATGAATAGCGCAGCCACGGGGGCGCATGGGTAAGTGGGGAATGCCCCATTGGACCGAGGCAAATTACCCATGAGGCCCCAGCGCGGCTCAGTTAAAAGATAGGTTTATGATGGTTAGGTTGTACAATTATTAAATACGTGTGTAATTGTTAGTATCATTTAGTTTAGCTTGCCTTGTGTCTGTTTATGTGACTGTACAGTCGTTGTCACTCCCGCCATGTGTGTGTCGCCATCTCATAACACCTGTTCATATAAGAGTTTTAAGGGTAAATTCAACATCATTAAAAGCTCCTACTTGTTTACCCCGTTTGCTACCATATTCCACCAACCACAATTATGTCTGTTATTCTTTTAAGAACCCATATGTCTATCAACTTTTACTCCAGTGCAAACCACAATATAGCAAAATGCATATGTTTAATCATTTATTAAGCTGATTAGTCTTTGCAACACATTATTCTTATCATTCTTCTGTCATGCAGCTAGGCTACTTCCGTTATGCTTTCCATTCCACAATCTAGAGTCTTAAAGAATTCAAATTCCTGCTGTGTGACCTTCAGAGTCGCCTGCTTCACAACCCATGTGAGCTGTCTAGAACCACACAGGTGCTTCACTCTGGTAACGTTATTTACAGGTGGCAAGGGCAGCATATTTCTCCAGCAACATCTTTAGAGTTTGGCTTCCAATACCACTGACCATTCTCATGCGCTAAAGAGTCACAAGCATATTTTTACAATCACAATGATTGGCACCTTTCATGACACTTTTAAAGCCACCTGTGTTGAAAATCGTGCCCATGTCTCTAAGCAGCCATCTCAACACAGAAGATACTTCTCCAAAGCTCATGGGCACACCACACCAGAGACATGAACTCTCTTCAGCAAGATCACAGCCTCCAACATCTTTCAAGCAATTCCATCACATAAACCAAGCTGTTTGGGCTAGGACAAACATTCACAAGTTCCTGATCCAAAGAGACCATAAAGTCTACATACAAAGCCATACATAACCCATGAGTAGTCCATAAGTAGAATATCAGCAAAGGCTCCTGCATATAGAGCATGTGTGCTGCAATATTCCACACACCACAATGATGTATGCCATCCTTTTAAGAAAGCACTTGTCTACCAACTTTTACTCCAGTGCAAACCACAATATAGCAAAACGCACATGTTTAATCATTTATTAAGCTGATTAGTCTTTGCAATACATTATTCTTATCATTCTTCCGTCATGCAGCTAGGCTACTTCCGTTATGCTTTCCATTCCACAATCTAGAGTCTTAAAGAATTCAAATTCCTGCTGTGTGACCTTCAGAGTCGCCTGCTTCACAACCCATGTGAGCTGTCTAGAACCACACAGGTGCTTCACTCTGGTAACGTTATTTACAGGTGGCAAGGGCAGCATATTTCTCCAGCAACATCTTTAGAGTTTGGCTTCCAATACCACTGACCATTCTCATGCGCTAAAGAGTCACAAGCATATTTTTACAATCACAATGATTGGCACCTTTCATGACACTTTTAAAGCCACCTGTGTTGAAAATCGTGCCCATGTCTCTAAGCAGCCATGTCTCAACACAGAAGATACTTCTCCAAAGCTCATGGGCACACCACACCAGAGACATGAACTCTCTTCAGCAAGATCACAGCCTCCAACATCTTTCAAGCAATTCCATCACATAAACCAAGCTGTTTGGGCTAGGACAAACATTCACAAGTTCCTGATCCAAAGAGACCATAAAGTCTACATACAAAGCCATACATAACCCATGAGTAGTCCATAAGTAGAATATCAGCAAAGGCTCCTGCATATAGAGCATGTGTGCTGCAATATTCCACACACCACAATGATGTATGCCATCCTTTTAAGAAAGCACTTGTCTACCAACTTTTACTCCAGTGCAAACCACAATATAGCAAAATGCACATGTTTAATCATTTATTAAGCTGATTAGTCTTTGCAATACATTATTCTTATCATTCTTCCGTCATGCAGCTAGGCTACTTCCGTTATGCTTTCCATTCCACAATCTAGAGTCTTAAAGAATTCAAATTCCTGCTGTGTGACCTTCAGAGTCGCCTGCTTCACAACCCATGTGAGCTGTCTAGAACCACACAGGTGCTTCACTCTGGTAACGTTATTTACAGGTGGCAAGGGCAGCATATTTCTCCAGCAACATCTTTAGAGTTTGGCTTCCAATACCACTGACCATTCTCATGCGCTAAAGAGTCACAAGCATATTTTTACAATCACAATGATTGGCACCTTTCATGACACTTTTAAAGCCACCTGTGTTGAAAATCGTGCCCATGTCTCTAAGCAGCCATGTCTCAACACAGAAGATACTTCTCCAAAGCTCATGGGCACACCACACCAGAGACATGAACTCTCTTCAGCAAGATCACAGCCTCCAACATCTTTCAAGCAATTCCATCACATAAACCAAGCTGTTTGGGCTAGGACAAACATTCACAAGTTCCTGATCCAAAGAGACCATAAAGTCTACATACAAAGCCATACATAACCCATGAGTAGTCCATAAGTAGAATATCAGCAAAGGCTCCTGCATATAGAGCATGTGTGCTGCAATATTCCACACACCACAATGATGTATGCCATCCTTTTAAGAAAGCACTTGTCTACCAACTTTTACTCCAGTGCAAACCACAATATAGCAAAACGCACATGTTTAATCATTTATTAAGCTGATTAGTCTTTGCAATACATTATTCTTATCATTCTTCCGTCATGCAGCTAGGCTACTTCCGTTATGCTTTCCATTCCACAATCTAGAGTCTTAAAGAATTCAAATTCCTGCTGTGTGACCTTCAGAGTCGCCTGCTTCACAACCCATGTGAGCTGTCTAGAACCACACAGGTGCTTCACTCTGGTAACGTTATTTACAGGTGGCAAGGGCAGCATATTTCTCCAGCAACATCTTTAGAGTTTGGCTTCCAATACCACTGACCATTCTCATGCGCTAAAGAGTCACAAGCATATTTTTACAATCACAATGATTGGCACCTTTCATGACACTTTTAAAGCCACCTGTGTTGAAAATCGTGCCCATGTCTCTAAGCAGCCATCTCAACACAGAAGATACTTCTCCAAAGCTCATGGGCACACCACACCAGAGACATGAACTCTCTTCAGCAAGATCACAGCCTCCAACATCTTTCAAGCAATTCCATCACATAAACCAAGCTGTTTGGGCTAGGACAAACATTCACAAGTTCCTGATCCAAAGAGACCATAAAGTCTACATACAAAGCCATACATAACCCATGAGTAGTCCATAAGTAGAATATCAGCAAAGGCTCCTGCATATAGAGCATGTGTGCTGCAATATTCCACACACCACAATGATGTATGCCATCCTTTTAAGAAAGCACTTGTCTACCAACTTTTACTCCAGTGCAAACCACAATATAGCAAAACGCACATGTTTAATCATTTATTAAGCTGATTAGTCTTTGCAATACATTATTCTTATCATTCTTCCGTCATGCAGCTAGGCTACTTCCGTTATGCTTTCCATTCCACAATCTAGAGTCTTAAAGAATTCAAATTCCTGCTGTGTGACCTTCAGAGTCGCCTGCTTCACAACCCATGTGAGCTGTCTAGAACCACACAGGTGCTTCACTCTGGTAACGTTATTTACAGGTGGCAAGGGCAGCATATTTCTCCAGCAACATCTTTAGAGTTTGGCTTCCAATACCACTGACCATTCTCATGCGCTAAAGAGTCACAAGCATATTTTTACAATCACAATGATTGGCACCTTTCATGACACTTTTAAAGCCACCTGTGTTGAAAATCGTGCCCATGTCTCTAAGCAGCCATGTCTCAACACAGAAGATACTTCTCCAAAGCTCATGGGCACACCACACCAGAGACATGAACTCTCTTCAGCAAGATCACAGCCTCCAACATCTTTCAAGCAATTCCATCACATAAACCAAGCTGTTTGGGCTAGGACAAACATTCACAAGTTCCTGATCCAAAGAGACCATAAAGTCTACATACAAAGCCATACATAACCCATGAGTAGTCCATAAGTAGAATATCAGCAAAGGCTCCTGCATATAGAGCATGTGTGCTGCAATATTCCACACACCACAATGATGTATGCCATCCTTTTAAGAAAGCACTTGTCTACCAACTTTTACTCCAGTGCAAACCACAATATAGCAAAATGCACATGTTTAATCATTTATTAAGCTGATTAGTCTTTGCAATACATTATTCTTATCATTCTTCCGTCATGCAGCTAGGCTACTTCCGTTATGCTTTCCATTCCACAATCTAGAGTCTTAAAGAATTCAAATTCCTGCTGTGTGACCTTCAGAGTCGCCTGCTTCACAACCCATGTGAGCTGTCTAGAACCACACAGGTGCTTCACTCTGGTAACGTTATTTACAGGTGGCAAGGGCAGCATATTTCTCCAGCAACATCTTTAGAGTTTGGCTTCCAATACCACTGACCATTCTCATGCGCTAAAGAGTCACAAGCATATTTTTACAATCACAATGATTGGCACCTTTCATGACACTTTTAAAGCCACCTGTGTTGAAAATCGTGCCCATGTCTCTAAGCAGCCATGTCTCAACACAGAAGATACTTCTCCAAAGCTCATGGGCACACCACACCAGAGACATGAACTCTCTTCAGCAAGATCACAGCCTCCAACATCTTTCAAGCAATTCCATCACATAAACCAAGCTGTTTGGGCTAGGACAAACATTCACAAGTTCCTGATCCAAAGAGACCATAAAGTCTACATACAAAGCCATACATAACCCATGAGTAGTCCATAAGTAGAATATCAGCAAAGGCTCCTGCATATAGAGCATGTGTGCTGCAATATTCCACACACCACAATGATGTATGCCATCCTTTTAAGAAAGCACTTGTCTACCAACTTTTACTCCAGTGCAAACCACAATATAGCAAAATGCACATGTTTAATCATTTATTAAGCTGATTAGTCTTTGCAATACATTATTCTTATCATTCTTCCGTCATGCAGCTAGGCTACTTCCGTTATGCTTTCCATTCCACAATCTAGAGTCTTAAAGAATTCAAATTCCTGCTGTGTGACCTTCAGAGTCGCCTGCTTCACAACCCATGTGAGCTGTCTAGAACCACACAGGTGCTTCACTCTGGTAACGTTATTTACAGGTGGCAAGGGCAGCATATTTCTCCAGCAACATCTTTAGAGTTTGGCTTCCAATACCACTGACCATTCTCATGCGCTAAAGAGTCACAAGCATATTTTTACAATCACAATGATTGGCACCTTTCATGACACTTTTAAAGCCACCTGTGTTGAAAATCGTGCCCATGTCTCTAAGCAGCCATGTCTCAACACAGAAGATACTTCTCCAAAGCTCATGGGCACACCACACCAGAGACATGAACTCTCTTCAGCAAGATCACAGCCTCCAACATCTTTCAAGCAATTCCATCACATAAACCAAGCTGTTTGGGCTAGGACAAACATTCACAAGTTCCTGATCCAAAGAGACCATAAAGTCTACATACAAAGCCATACATAACCCATGAGTAGTCCATAAGTAGAATATCAGCAAAGGCTCCTGCATATAGAGCATGTGTGCTGCAATATTCCACACACCACAATGATGTATGCCATCCTTTTAAGAAAGCACTTGTCTACCAACTTTTACTCCAGTGCAAACCACAATATAGCAAAATGCACATGTTTAATCATTTATTAAGCTGATTAGTCTTTGCAATACATTATTCTTATCATTCTTCCGTCATGCAGCTAGGCTACTTCCGTTATGCTTTCCATTCCACAATCTAGAGTCTTAAAGAATTCAAATTCCTGCTGTGTGACCTTCAGAGTCGCCTGCTTCACAACCCATGTGAGCTGTCTAGAACCACACAGGTGCTTCACTCTGGTAACGTTATTTACAGGTGGCAAGGGCAGCATATTTCTCCAGCAACATCTTTAGAGTTTGGCTTCCAATACCACTGACCATTCTCATGCGCTAAAGAGTCACAAGCATATTTTTACAATCACAATGATTGGCACCTTTCATGACACTTTTAAAGCCACCTGTGTTGAAAATCGTGCCCATGTCTCTAAGCAGCCATGTCTCAACACAGAAGATACTTCTCCAAAGCTCATGGGCACACCACACCAGAGACATGAACTCTCTTCAGCAAGATCACAGCCTCCAACATCTTTCAAGCAATTCCATCACATAAACCAAGCTGTTTGGGCTAGGACAAACATTCACAAGTTCCTGATCCAAAGAGACCATAAAGTCTACATACAAAGCCATACATAACCCATGAGTAGTCCATAAGTAGAATATCAGCAAAGGCTCCTGCATATAGAGCATGTGTGCTGCAATATTCCACACACCACAATGATGTATGCCATCCTTTTAAGAAAGCACTTGTCTACCAACTTTTACTCCAGTGCAAACCACAATATAGCAAAATGCACATGTTTAATCATTTATTAAGCTGATTAGTCTTTGCAATACATTATTCTTATCATTCTTCCGTCATGCAGCTAGGCTACTTCCGTTATGCTTTCCATTCCACAATCTAGAGTCTTAAAGAATTCAAATTCCTGCTGTGTGACCTTCAGAGTCGCCTGCTTCACAACCCATGTGAGCTGTCTAGAACCACACAGGTGCTTCACTCTGGTAACGTTATTTACAGGTGGCAAGGGCAGCATATTTCTCCAGCAACATCTTTAGAGTTTGGCTTCCAATACCACTGACCATTCTCATGCGCTAAAGAGTCACAAGCATATTTTTACAATCACAATGATTGGCACCTTTCATGACACTTTTAAAGCCACCTGTGTTGAAAATCGTGCCCATGTCTCTAAGCAGCCATCTCAACACAGAAGATACTTCTCCAAAGCTCATGGGCACACCACACCAGAGACATGAACTCTCTTCAGCAAGATCACAGCCTCCAACATCTTTCAAGCAATTCCATCACATAAACCAAGCTGTTTGGGCTAGGACAAACATTCACAAGTTCCTGATCCAAAGAGACCATAAAGTCTACATACAAAGCCATACATAACCCATGAGTAGTCCATAAGTAGAATATCAGCAAAGGCTCCTGCATATAGAGCATGTGTGCTGCAATATTCCACACACCACAATGATGTATGCCATCCTTTTAAGAAAGCACTTGTCTACCAACTTTTACTCCAGTGCAAACCACAATATAGCAAAACGCACATGTTTAATCATTTATTAAGCTGATTAGTCTTTGCAATACATTATTCTTATCATTCTTCCGTCATGCAGCTAGGCTACTTCCGTTATGCTTTCCATTCCACAATCTAGAGTCTTAAAGAATTCAAATTCCTGCTGTGTGACCTTCAGAGTCGCCTGCTTCACAACCCATGTGAGCTGTCTAGAACCACACAGGTGCTTCACTCTGGTAACGTTATTTACAGGTGGCAAGGGCAGCATATTTCTCCAGCAACATCTTTAGAGTTTGGCTTCCAATACCACTGACCATTCTCATGCGCTAAAGAGTCACAAGCATATTTTTACAATCACAATGATTGGCACCTTTCATGACACTTTTAAAGCCACCTGTGTTGAAAATCGTGCCCATGTCTCTAAGCAGCCATGTCTCAACACAGAAGATACTTCTCCAAAGCTCATGGGCACACCACACCAGAGACATGAACTCTCTTCAGCAAGATCACAGCCTCCAACATCTTTCAAGCAATTCCATCACATAAACCAAGCTGTTTGGGCTAGGACAAACATTCACAAGTTCCTGATCCAAAGAGACCATAAAGTCTACATACAAAGCCATACATAACCCATGAGTAGTCCATAAGTAGAATATCAGCAAAGGCTCCTGCATATAGAGCATGTGTGCTGCAATATTCCACACACCACAATGATGTATGCCATCCTTTTAAGAAAGCACTTGTCTACCAACTTTTACTCCAGTGCAAACCACAATATAGCAAAATGCACATGTTTAATCATTTATTAAGCTGATTAGTCTTTGCAATACATTATTCTTATCATTCTTCCGTCATGCAGCTAGGCTACTTCCGTTATGCTTTCCATTCCACAATCTAGAGTCTTAAAGAATTCAAATTCCTGCTGTGTGACCTTCAGAGTCGCCTGCTTCACAACCCATGTGAGCTGTCTAGAACCACACAGGTGCTTCACTCTGGTAACGTTATTTACAGGTGGCAAGGGCAGCATATTTCTCCAGCAACATCTTTAGAGTTTGGCTTCCAATACCACTGACCATTCTCATGCGCTAAAGAGTCACAAGCATATTTTTACAATCACAATGATTGGCACCTTTCATGACACTTTTAAAGCCACCTGTGTTGAAAATCGTGCCCATGTCTCTAAGCAGCCATGTCTCAACACAGAAGATACTTCTCCAAAGCTCATGGGCACACCACACCAGAGACATGAACTCTCTTCAGCAAGATCACAGCCTCCAACATCTTTCAAGCAATTCCATCACATAAACCAAGCTGTTTGGGCTAGGACAAACATTCACAAGTTCCTGATCCAAAGAGACCATAAAGTCTACATACAAAGCCATACATAACCCATGAGTAGTCCATAAGTAGAATATCAGCAAAGGCTCCTGCATATAGAGCATGTGTGCTGCAATATTCCACACACCACAATGATGTATGCCATCCTTTTAAGAAAGCACTTGTCTACCAACTTTTACTCCAGTGCAAACCACAATATAGCAAAATGCACATGTTTAATCATTTATTAAGCTGATTAGTCTTTGCAATACATTATTCTTATCATTCTTCCGTCATGCAGCTAGGCTACTTCCGTTATGCTTTCCATTCCACAATCTAGAGTCTTAAAGAATTCAAATTCCTGCTGTGTGACCTTCAGAGTCGCCTGCTTCACAACCCATGTGAGCTGTCTAGAACCACACAGGTGCTTCACTCTGGTAACGTTATTTACAGGTGGCAAGGGCAGCATATTTCTCCAGCAACATCTTTAGAGTTTGGCTTCCAATACCACTGACCATTCTCATGCGCTAAAGAGTCACAAGCATATTTTTACAATCACAATGATTGGCACCTTTCATGACACTTTTAAAGCCACCTGTGTTGAAAATCGTGCCCATGTCTCTAAGCAGCCATGTCTCAACACAGAAGATACTTCTCCAAAGCTCATGGGCACACCACACCAGAGACATGAACTCTCTTCAGCAAGATCACAGCCTCCAACATCTTTCAAGCAATTCCATCACATAAACCAAGCTGTTTGGGCTAGGACAAACATTCACAAGTTCCTGATCCAAAGAGACCATAAAGTCTACATACAAAGCCATAAATAACCCATGAATAGTCCATATACTGTTCACTAATTATATTTCTTATTACATTATATCCAGTCATCTTACAACAGTCCTCAGGACACGTATACTTCAAAAACGATAATAAATATAGCCGCAAGCGGCGATTGGCGGGTTCACACACAAATAGGCATATTTTGACCTCAATAGGCAAAAGGAAGCCCAAAAGGTCCTTTAGACCTAAAAGTGAAAAGAAGCTGTTTGGGTTTGGCCAGTGTGTGCTCTACAGATAGTGTGTGATGACATCTGCGTGTGTCAGAAAGGGAGACACAGAAATAGCACATCTGGCTAGGGCTGCATCTATGTGAACAATATAGGAAGGCCTGCATGTGTCTATACATGATTGGGCCTGTATATTACAGACAGAGAGAGATTGAGGGTGCCAGAGACTATGCTTTGTTAATTCACTCCTTGCACACCTTGCACGCCTAACATGACTGCCCGTGTATTCAAAGTATGAATGTAGTCTGCAAAGCCTGGCATTACATGACTGACATGACTGGCATGGCTGACATAACTGATATGACTGGCATGACTGAAATGACATCACTGGCATGATGAACAAAAGTAATATGACTGATATGACTGACATAACTGGAATGAGTGACATGACTGGCATGACTGTAATGACATGACTGATATGACTGACATGACTTATGTCTGACATGACTGGACTGACATGACTGATATGACTGGACTGATATGACTGGACTGAAATGACTGGACTGACATGACTGTTATGACTGGACAGATATGCATACAAACTATACATACATTTAGGTAGAAGTGTGTGTGTGTGTGTGTGTGTGTGTGTGTGTGTGTGTGTGTGTGTGTGTGTGTGTGTGGTAGTGTATGTACTCAAACTATGACAACATATACTAATACATACATACATAAGTATACATAGAAACTATGCATACATATAGGTATAAAGGTGTGTGTGTCTGTGTGTTTGTGTGAGAGAGAGACAAAAAAGAAGCCAAATATCAGTTTGTATGAGCATGTGTTAGTCACTGAGATATGGGTGGGTATGGCTAGGGAAGTGTCATTGTGAATGCTATAGGAAGGCCTGCTTGCGCCTGTATGTGTGTGTGCCTGGTTAATAGACACAGAGAGATCTAGGTAGCCAGAGCAATGTTTACTTAGGGCACAGAGATGGGAGGGGGAATGTGGGTAAGAGTGTGAGAGAGACTGAGAGTGTGAGTTTCAGCTTGCGTGCGTGTGAGAAGGAGAAGGTGACAGAGGGACTTTACATGCATTCTTATGCATTGTATATAATACTGCACTGTAGAGCCATACGATAACCGATTTAGATGAAACTTGACAAATTTGTTCAGGATGGGATTCTGAATGGGCTTGTGCATTTTGGTCAGAATTGGGTAAAATATGAAAGAGCTTTAAGAATATGAATATTATATGTATCGATGCTGTCCATTAAAAAAAATATTTAGCAGGTATAAGTGTCCTCAAATCCAAAATCTTTGGATTGTTTTTTGATTTCACACTCTGTAGAGTATTATAAGACTTTGCTTGACATGATAGTATGAAAATCCTAGGAGGAGTATGAAAAGTGATGATTTCAAACTATTATTAACTGTAAATAAACTGTGCATTTTTTAATAGGACATGTAATAGAAAAGCTGTTCGCACTACTGCAAGGAATCAAAAGAGTCCAATTGCATGTTCCCAAGTGGAATTATGTAGGGGATACACTTGCTTTTTTTGCAATAGCGCCCCCCAGTGGCCAATCGACACCCGGCTGGATTATGTCATAGGGGGCGTGCACTTGTCCACACCCAAGAGGTTTCGTGCAGATCGACCAATGGTAAGCCTGTCAAACGCGTGCCGATCACTGATTGGCCGATTACGTCAGCCATTTTGGAAGTATGGCATGTCTGCTTTAGGACCTGGTTTCCAGAGGCCCATAGATGATGTCTGTCAAGTTTCATGTGGATCGGCCAATCTGAGTGCATGGGGCAAATTTTTGCATGTTATAGCGCCCCCTAGCAGGTGAGGTATGGCAACCTCTGCGAGCTGCCCCAGACCCTCACACGGAAGCTGTCTGTGAAGTGCCATCTCATTACATGCAAGTTTTCTTAAGTTAGAGCTCCATATGTGCAAAATTTACTATTGAATTTACGCCCCCTCATTTGATTGGCTTATACTGACTAGGTAGTGAAGAAATTAGCATTTTTGTTGGATACATTTTAAAGTTCAGACTTTTCTGAACGTTTTGATACCACATATGTGCATGTCTGTGAAAAATCCAGGGACTAGTTCGCGCTCAAAGATGTGTGTGATTTTGCACATTATGCAAATTAACTCGAAATCTAAGTGGGCGGAGCTTAATGGTTGTATATTAATTGTCCTATTGAATTTAGTCAAGGAATGCATAGGAACTGGAATTTTGGTTCTAGGACCTACGGTGTAGGAGATATGGACAAAAAGTCAATATGCTCTGCTATAGCGCCACCATCAGGCCAATTTGGGTCCCTGTATGGGAATCTGGTCCTTGGAGTTAACTGAACCTTTTTGCCAAGATTGGGTTTTCTAGGCATTACGGTCTAGGCTGCACGATGCATTTTATGTCAAAAAATGGGCAAAAGAATAAGAAAAATAAGAAAAATACCAGCAATTACAATAGGGTTCCCACACTGTGTGTGTGAACCCTAATTATCATTGGTTATTCTATAAAAAGAAGAAAATGTGAAATGTATTCTCACTATACCTGTTTAGAACAGTTTTGTAGATGTCAAAACTCATTACAAAGGCACAGACTTTATCAAAATGACAAACTTTAGAGGTTAGAAAGTGAACACTATTTAATTTGTAAATGAACAAAAATGCACGAGTGTCGCTTTAATTTGAAAAACGAATTGTTTTGTCTTGATTTGTTGTCCCGTTGCCTTGGTAAAATGCCTATAGCCTAAGGGCACGGCCTCCTTTTGATTATTCTTTTATTAATCTACAAAATAAAACTTTTCAGTCACATAAACAGACACAGGGCAAGGTAAACTAAATGGCACACATAATTACAGACATATTTAAAATAATTGTACATTATCGTAACGTAATACAGATGAATAGCGCAGCCACGGGGGCGCATGGGTAAGTGGGGAATGCCCCATTGGACCGACGCAAATTACCCAAGAGGCCCCAGCGCGGCTCAGTTAAAAGATAGGTTTATGATGGTTAGGTTGTACAATTATTAAATACGTGTGTAATTGTTAGTATCATTTAGTTTAGCTTGCCTTGTGTCTGTTTATGTGACTGTACAGTCGTTGTCACTCCCGCCATGTTTGTGTTGCCATGTCATTAGACGTGTTCTTATATATCTTTTATGTGTAATTTAAATAAAAGGCGGAGTTTTCACATATCGACCGTGTGTGCAGCTGTTTTCCAGTGACTACAATCAAGTCCGTCTCCCTTTTAATTTGTAGATTTACAAAAACGCACGAGTGTCGCTTTAATTTGAAAAACTAATTGTTTTGACTTGATTTGTTGTCCCGTTGCCTTGGTAAAATGCCTATAGCCTAAGGGCACGGCCTCCTTTTGATTATTCTTTTAATGATCTACAAAATAAAACATTTCAGTAACATAAACAGACACAGGGCAAGGTAAACTAAATGGCACACATAATTACAGACATATTTAAAATAATTGTACATTATCGTAACGTAATACAGATGAATAGCGCAGCCACGGGGGCGCATGGGTAAGTGGGGAATGCCCCATTGGACCGACGCAAATTACCCAAGAGGCCCCAGCGCGCCTCAGTTAAAAGATAGGTTTTACATGATGGTTAGGTTGTACAATTATTAAATACGTGTGTAATTGTTAGTATCATTTAGTTTAGCTTGCCTTGTGTCTGTTTATGTGACTGTACAGTCGTTGTCACTCCCGCCATGTTTGTGTCGCCATGTCATTAGACGTGTTCTTATATATCTTTTATGTGTAATTTAAATAAAAGGCGGAGTTTTCACATATCGACCGTGTGTGCAGCTGTTTTCCAGTGACTACAATCAAGTCCGTCTCCCTTTTAATTTGTAGATTTACAAAAACGCACGAGTGTCGCTTTAATTTGAAAAACTAATTGTTTTGACTTGATTTGTTGTCCCGTTGCCTTGGTAAAATGCCTATAGCCTAAGGGCACGGCCTCCTTTTGATTATTCTTTTAATGATCTACAAAATAAAACATTTCAGTAACATAAACAGACACAGGGCAAGGTAAACTAAATGGCACACATAATTACAGACATATTTAAAATAATTGTACATTATCGTAACGTAATACAGATGAATAGCGCAGCCACGGGGGCGCATGGGTAAGTGGGGAATGCCCCATTGGACCGACGCAAATTACCCAAGAGGCCCCAGCGCGCCTCAGTTAAAAGATAGGTTTTACATGATGGTTAGGTTGTACAATTATTAAATACGTGTGTAATTGTTAGTATCATTTAGTTTAGCTTGCCTTGTGTCTGTTTATGTGACTGTACAGTCGTTGTCACTCCCGCCATGTTTGTGTCGCCATGTCATTAGACGTGTTCTTATATATCTTTTATGTGTAATTTAAATAAAAGGCGGAGTTTTCACATATCGACCGTGTGTGCAGCTGTTTTCCAGTGACTACAATCAAGTCCGTCTCCCTTTTAATTTGTAGATTTACAAAAACGCACGAGTGTCGCTTTAATTTGAAAAACTAATTGTTTTGACTTGATTTGTTGTCCCGTTGCCTTGGTAAAATGCCTATAGCCTAAGGGCACGGCCTCCTTTTGATTATTCTTTTAATAATTTACAAAATAAAACATTTCAGTAACATAAACAGACACAGGGCAAGGTAAACTAAATGGCACACATAATTACAGACATATTTAAAATAATTGTACATTATCGTAACGTAATACAGATGAATAGCGCAGCCACGGGGGCGCATGGGTAAGTGGGGAATGCCCCATTGGACCGAGGCAAATTACCCATGAGGCCCCAGCGCGGCTCAGTTAAAAGATAGGTTTATGATGGTTAGGTTGTACAATTATTAAATACGTGTGTAATTGTTAGTATCATTTAGTTTAGCTTGCCTTGTGTCTGTTTATGTGACTGTACAGTCGTTGTCACTCCCGCCATGTGTGTGTCGCCATCTCATAACACCTGTTCATATAAGAGTTTTAAGGGTAAATTCAACATCATTAAAAGCTCCTACTTGTTTACCCCGTTTGCTACCATATTCCACCAACCACAATTATGTCTGTTATTCTTTTAAGAACCCATATGTCTATCAACTTTTACTCCAGTGCAAACCACAATATAGCAAAATGCATATGTTTAATCATTTATTAAGCTGATTAGTCTTTGCAACACATTATTCTTATCATTCTTCTGTCATGCAGCTAGGCTACTTCCGTTATGCTTTCCATTCCACAATCTAGAGTCTTAAAGAATTCAAATTCCTGCTGTGTGACCTTCAGAGTCGCCTGCTTCACAACCCATGTGAGCTGTCTAGAACCACACAGGTGCTTCACTCTGGTAACGTTATTTACAGGTGGCAAGGGCAGCATATTTCTCCAGCAACATCTTTAGAGTTTGGCTTCCAATACCACTGACCATTCTCATGCGCTAAAGAGTCACAAGCATATTTTTACAATCACAATGATTGGCACCTTTCATGACACTTTTAAAGCCACCTGTGTTGAAAATCGTGCCCATGTCTCTAAGCAGCCATGTCTCAACACAGAAGATACTTCTCCAAAGCTCATGGGCACACCACACCAGAGACATGAACTCTCTTCAGCAAGATCACAGCCTCCAACATCTTTCAAGCAATTCCATCACATAAACCAAGCTGTTTGGGCTAGGACAAACATTCACAAGTTCCTGATCCAAAGAGACCATAAAGTCTACATACAAAGCCATACATAACCCATGAGTAGTCCATAAGTAGAATATCAGCAAAGGCTCCTGCATATAGAGCATGTGTGCTGCAATATTCCACACACCACAATGATGTATGCCATCCTTTTAAGAAAGCACTTGTCTACCAACTTTTACTCCAGTGCAAACCACAATATAGCAAAACGCACATGTTTAATCATTTATTAAGCTGATTAGTCTTTGCAATACATTATTCTTATCATTCTTCCGTCATGCAGCTAGGCTACTTCCGTTATGCTTTCCATTCCACAATCTAGAGTCTTAAAGAATTCAAATTCCTGCTGTGTGACCTTCAGAGTCGCCTGCTTCACAACCCATGTGAGCTGTCTAGAACCACACAGGTGCTTCACTCTGGTAACGTTATTTACAGGTGGCAAGGGCAGCATATTTCTCCAGCAACATCTTTAGAGTTTGGCTTCCAATACCACTGACCATTCTCATGCGCTAAAGAGTCACAAGCATATTTTTACAATCACAATGATTGGCACCTTTCATGACACTTTTAAAGCCACCTGTGTTGAAAATCGTGCCCATGTCTCTAAGCAGCCATGTCTCAACACAGAAGATACTTCTCCAAAGCTCATGGGCACACCACACCAGAGACATGAACTCTCTTCAGCAAGATCACAGCCTCCAACATCTTTCAAGCAATTCCATCACATAAACCAAGCTGTTTGGGCTAGGACAAACATTCACAAGTTCCTGATCCAAAGAGACCATAAAGTCTACATACAAAGCCATACATAACCCATGAGTAGTCCATAAGTAGAATATCAGCAAAGGCTCCTGCATATAGAGCATGTGTGCTGCAATATTCCACACACCACAATGATGTATGCCATCCTTTTAAGAAAGCACTTGTCTACCAACTTTTACTCCAGTGCAAACCACAATATAGCAAAATGCACATGTTTAATCATTTATTAAGCTGATTAGTCTTTGCAATACATTATTCTTATCATTCTTCCGTCATGCAGCTAGGCTACTTCCGTTATGCTTTCCATTCCACAATCTAGAGTCTTAAAGAATTCAAATTCCTGCTGTGTGACCTTCAGAGTCGCCTGCTTCACAACCCATGTGAGCTGTCTAGAACCACACAGGTGCTTCACTCTGGTAACGTTATTTACAGGTGGCAAGGGCAGCATATTTCTCCAGCAACATCTTTAGAGTTTGGCTTCCAATACCACTGACCATTCTCATGCGCTAAAGAGTCACAAGCATATTTTTACAATCACAATGATTGGCACCTTTCATGACACTTTTAAAGCCACCTGTGTTGAAAATCGTGCCCATGTCTCTAAGCAGCCATGTCTCAACACAGAAGATACTTCTCCAAAGCTCATGGGCACACCACACCAGAGACATGAACTCTCTTCAGCAAGATCACAGCCTCCAACATCTTTCAAGCAATTCCATCACATAAACCAAGCTGTTTGGGCTAGGACAAACATTCACAAGTTCCTGATCCAAAGAGACCATAAAGTCTACATACAAAGCCATACATAACCCATGAGTAGTCCATAAGTAGAATATCAGCAAAGGCTCCTGCATATAGAGCATGTGTGCTGCAATATTCCACACACCACAATGATGTATGCCATCCTTTTAAGAAAGCACTTGTCTACCAACTTTTACTCCAGTGCAAACCACAATATAGCAAAACGCACATGTTTAATCATTTATTAAGCTGATTAGTCTTTGCAATACATTATTCTTATCATTCTTCCGTCATGCAGCTAGGCTACTTCCGTTATGCTTTCCATTCCACAATCTAGAGTCTTAAAGAATTCAAATTCCTGCTGTGTGACCTTCAGAGTCGCCTGCTTCACAACCCATGTGAGCTGTCTAGAACCACACAGGTGCTTCACTCTGGTAACGTTATTTACAGGTGGCAAGGGCAGCATATTTCTCCAGCAACATCTTTAGAGTTTGGCTTCCAATACCACTGACCATTCTCATGCGCTAAAGAGTCACAAGCATATTTTTACAATCACAATGATTGGCACCTTTCATGACACTTTTAAAGCCACCTGTGTTGAAAATCGTGCCCATGTCTCTAAGCAGCCATGTCTCAACACAGAAGATACTTCTCCAAAGCTCATGGGCACACCACACCAGAGACATGAACTCTCTTCAGCAAGATCACAGCCTCCAACATCTTTCAAGCAATTCCATCACATAAACCAAGCTGTTTGGGCTAGGACAAACATTCACAAGTTCCTGATCCAAAGAGACCATAAAGTCTACATACAAAGCCATACATAACCCATGAGTAGTCCATAAGTAGAATATCAGCAAAGGCTCCTGCATATAGAGCATGTGTGCTGCAATATTCCACACACCACAATGATGTATGCCATCCTTTTAAGAAAGCACTTGTCTACCAACTTTTACTCCAGTGCAAACCACAATATAGCAAAATGCACATGTTTAATCATTTATTAAGCTGATTAGTCTTTGCAATACATTATTCTTATCATTCTTCCGTCATGCAGCTAGGCTACTTCCGTTATGCTTTCCATTCCACAATCTAGAGTCTTAAAGAATTCAAATTCCTGCTGTGTGACCTTCAGAGTCGCCTGCTTCACAACCCATGTGAGCTGTCTAGAACCACACAGGTGCTTCACTCTGGTAACGTTATTTACAGGTGGCAAGGGCAGCATATTTCTCCAGCAACATCTTTAGAGTTTGGCTTCCAATACCACTGACCATTCTCATGCGCTAAAGAGTCACAAGCATATTTTTACAATCACAATGATTGGCACCTTTCATGACACTTTTAAAGCCACCTGTGTTGAAAATCGTGCCCATGTCTCTAAGCAGCCATGTCTCAACACAGAAGATACTTCTCCAAAGCTCATGGGCACACCACACCAGAGACATGAACTCTCTTCAGCAAGATCACAGCCTCCAACATCTTTCAAGCAATTCCATCACATAAACCAAGCTGTTTGGGCTAGGACAAACATTCACAAGTTCCTGATCCAAAGAGACCATAAAGTCTACATACAAAGCCATACATAACCCATGAGTAGTCCATAAGTAGAATATCAGCAAAGGCTCCTGCATATAGAGCATGTGTGCTGCAATATTCCACACACCACAATGATGTATGCCATCCTTTTAAGAAAGCACTTGTCTACCAACTTTTACTCCAGTGCAAACCACAATATAGCAAAATGCATATGTTTAATCATTTATTAAGCTGATTAGTCTTTGCAACACATTATTCTTATCATTCTTCTGTCATGCAGCTAGGCTACTTCCGTTATGCTTTCCATTCCACAATCTAGAGTCTTAAAGAATTCAAATTCCTGCTGTGTGACCTTCAGAGTCGCCTGCTTCACAACCCATGTGAGCTGTCTAGAACCACACAGGTGCTTCACTCTGGTAACGTTATTTACAGGTGGCAAGGGCAGCATATTTCTCCAGCAACATCTTTAGAGTTTGGCTTCCAATACCACTGACCATTCTCATGCGCTAAAGAGTCACAAGCATATTTTTACAATCACAATGATTGGCACCTTTCATGACACTTTTAAAGCCACCTGTGTTGAAAATCGTGCCCATGTCTCTAAGCAGCCATGTCTCAACACAGAAGATACTTCTCCAAAGCTCATGGGCACACCACACCAGAGACATGAACTCTCTTCAGCAAGATCACAGCCTCCAACATCTTTCAAGCAATTCCATCACATAAACCAAGCTGTTTGGGCTAGGACAAACATTCACAAGTTCCTGATCCAAAGAGACCATAAAGTCTACATACAAAGCCATACATAACCCATGAGTAGTCCATAAGTAGAATATCAGCAAAGGCTCCTGCATATAGAGCATGTGTGCTGCAATATTCCACACACCACAATGATGTATGCCATCCTTTTAAGAAAGCACTTGTCTACCAACTTTTACTCCAGTGCAAACCACAATATAGCAAAACGCACATGTTTAATCATTTATTAAGCTGATTAGTCTTTGCAATACATTATTCTTATCATTCTTCCGTCATGCAGCTAGGCTACTTCCGTTATGCTTTCCATTCCACAATCTAGAGTCTTAAAGAATTCAAATTCCTGCTGTGTGACCTTCAGAGTCGCCTGCTTCACAACCCATGTGAGCTGTCTAGAACCACACAGGTGCTTCACTCTGGTAACGTTATTTACAGGTGGCAAGGGCAGCATATTTCTCCAGCAACATCTTTAGAGTTTGGCTTCCAATACCACTGACCATTCTCATGCGCTAAAGAGTCACAAGCATATTTTTACAATCACAATGATTGGCACCTTTCATGACACTTTTAAAGCCACCTGTGTTGAAAATCGTGCCCATGTCTCTAAGCAGCCATGTCTCAACACAGAAGATACTTCTCCAAAGCTCATGGGCACACCACACCAGAGACATGAACTCTCTTCAGCAAGATCACAGCCTCCAACATCTTTCAAGCAATTCCATCACATAAACCAAGCTGTTTGGGCTAGGACAAACATTCACAAGTTCCTGATCCAAAGAGACCATAAAGTCTACATACAAAGCCATACATAACCCATGAGTAGTCCATAAGTAGAATATCAGCAAAGGCTCCTGCATATAGAGCATGTGTGCTGCAATATTCCACACACCACAATGATGTATGCCATCCTTTTAAGAAAGCACTTGTCTACCAACTTTTACTCCAGTGCAAACCACAATATAGCAAAATGCACATGTTTAATCATTTATTAAGCTGATTAGTCTTTGCAATACATTATTCTTATCATTCTTCCGTCATGCAGCTAGGCTACTTCCGTTATGCTTTCCATTCCACAATCTAGAGTCTTAAAGAATTCAAATTCCTGCTGTGTGACCTTCAGAGTCGCCTGCTTCACAACCCATGTGAGCTGTCTAGAACCACACAGGTGCTTCACTCTGGTAACGTTATTTACAGGTGGCAAGGGCAGCATATTTCTCCAGCAACATCTTTAGAGTTTGGCTTCCAATACCACTGACCATTCTCATGCGCTAAAGAGTCACAAGCATATTTTTACAATCACAATGATTGGCACCTTTCATGACACTTTTAAAGCCACCTGTGTTGAAAATCGTGCCCATGTCTCTAAGCAGCCATGTCTCAACACAGAAGATACTTCTCCAAAGCTCATGGGCACACCACACCAGAGACATGAACTCTCTTCAGCAAGATCACAGCCTCCAACATCTTTCAAGCAATTCCATCACATAAACCAAGCTGTTTGGGCTAGGACAAACATTCACAAGTTCCTGATCCAAAGAGACCATAAAGTCTACATACAAAGCCATACATAACCCATGAGTAGTCCATAAGTAGAATATCAGCAAAGGCTCCTGCATATAGAGCATGTGTGCTGCAATATTCCACACACCACAATGATGTATGCCATCCTTTTAAGAAAGCACTTGTCTACCAACTTTTACTCCAGTGCAAACCACAATATAGCAAAACGCACATGTTTAATCATTTATTAAGCTGATTAGTCTTTGCAATACATTATTCTTATCATTCTTCCGTCATGCAGCTAGGCTACTTCCGTTATGCTTTCCATTCCACAATCTAGAGTCTTAAAGAATTCAAATTCCTGCTGTGTGACCTTCAGAGTCGCCTGCTTCACAACCCATGTGAGCTGTCTAGAACCACACAGGTGCTTCACTCTGGTAACGTTATTTACAGGTGGCAAGGGCAGCATATTTCTCCAGCAACATCTTTAGAGTTTGGCTTCCAATACCACTGACCATTCTCATGCGCTAAAGAGTCACAAGCATATTTTTACAATCACAATGATTGGCACCTTTCATGACACTTTTAAAGCCACCTGTGTTGAAAATCGTGCCCATGTCTCTAAGCAGCCATGTCTCAACACAGAAGATACTTCTCCAAAGCTCATGGGCACACCACACCAGAGACATGAACTCTCTTCAGCAAGATCACAGCCTCCAACATCTTTCAAGCAATTCCATCACATAAACCAAGCTGTTTGGGCTAGGACAAACATTCACAAGTTCCTGATCCAAAGAGACCATAAAGTCTACATACAAAGCCATACATAACCCATGAGTAGTCCATAAGTAGAATATCAGCAAAGGCTCCTGCATATAGAGCATGTGTGCTGCAATATTCCACACACCACAATGATGTATGCCATCCTTTTAAGAAAGCACTTGTCTACCAACTTTTACTCCAGTGCAAACCACAATATAGCAAAATGCACATGTTTAATCATTTATTAAGCTGATTAGTCTTTGCAATACATTATTCTTATCATTCTTCCGTCATGCAGCTAGGCTACTTCCGTTATGCTTTCCATTCCACAATCTAGAGTCTTAAAGAATTCAAATTCCTGCTGTGTGACCTTCAGAGTCGCCTGCTTCACAACCCATGTGAGCTGTCTAGAACCACACAGGTGCTTCACTCTGGTAACGTTATTTACAGGTGGCAAGGGCAGCATATTTCTCCAGCAACATCTTTAGAGTTTGGCTTCCAATACCACTGACCATTCTCATGCGCTAAAGAGTCACAAGCATATTTTTACAATCACAATGATTGGCACCTTTCATGACACTTTTAAAGCCACCTGTGTTGAAAATCGTGCCCATGTCTCTAAGCAGCCATGTCTCAACACAGAAGATACTTCTCCAAAGCTCATGGGCACACCACACCAGAGACATGAACTCTCTTCAGCAAGATCACAGCCTCCAACATCTTTCAAGCAATTCCATCACATAAACCAAGCTGTTTGGGCTAGGACAAACATTCACAAGTTCCTGATCCAAAGAGACCATAAAGTCTACATACAAAGCCATACATAACCCATGAGTAGTCCATAAGTAGAATATCAGCAAAGGCTCCTGCATATAGAGCATGTGTGCTGCAATATTCCACACACCACAATGATGTATGCCATCCTTTTAAGAAAGCACTTGTCTACCAACTTTTACTCCAGTGCAAACCACAATATAGCAAAACGCACATGTTTAATCATTTATTAAGCTGATTAGTCTTTGCAATACATTATTCTTATCATTCTTCCGTCATGCAGCTAGGCTACTTCCGTTATGCTTTCCATTCCACAATCTAGAGTCTTAAAGAATTCAAATTCCTGCTGTGTGACCTTCAGAGTCGCCTGCTTCACAACCCATGTGAGCTGTCTAGAACCACACAGGTGCTTCACTCTGGTAACGTTATTTACAGGTGGCAAGGGCAGCATATTTCTCCAGCAACATCTTTAGAGTTTGGCTTCCAATACCACTGACCATTCTCATGCGCTAAAGAGTCACAAGCATATTTTTACAATCACAATGATTGGCACCTTTCATGACACTTTTAAAGCCACCTGTGTTGAAAATCGTGCCCATGTCTCTAAGCAGCCATGTCTCAACACAGAAGATACTTCTCCAAAGCTCATGGGCACACCACACCAGAGACATGAACTCTCTTCAGCAAGATCACAGCCTCCAACATCTTTCAAGCAATTCCATCACATAAACCAAGCTGTTTGGGCTAGGACAAACATTCACAAGTTCCTGATCCAAAGAGACCATAAAGTCTACATACAAAGCCATACATAACCCATGAGTAGTCCATAAGTAGAATATCAGCAAAGGCTCCTGCATATAGAGCATGTGTGCTGCAATATTCCACACACCACAATGATGTATGCCATCCTTTTAAGAAAGCACTTGTCTACCAACTTTTACTCCAGTGCAAACCACAATATAGCAAAACGCACATGTTTAATCATTTATTAAGCTGATTAGTCTTTGCAATACATTATTCTTATCATTCTTCCGTCATGCAGCTAGGCTACTTCCGTTATGCTTTCCATTCCACAATCTAGAGTCTTAAAGAATTCAAATTCCTGCTGTGTGACCTTCAGAGTCGCCTGCTTCACAACCCATGTGAGCTGTCTAGAACCACACAGGTGCTTCACTCTGGTAACGTTATTTACAGGTGGCAAGGGCAGCATATTTCTCCAGCAACATCTTTAGAGTTTGGCTTCCAATACCACTGACCATTCTCATGCGCTAAAGAGTCACAAGCATATTTTTACAATCACAATGATTGGCACCTTTCATGACACTTTTAAAGCCACCTGTGTTGAAAATCGTGCCCATGTCTCTAAGCAGCCATGTCTCAACACAGAAGATACTTCTCCAAAGCTCATGGGCACACCACACCAGAGACATGAACTCTCTTCAGCAAGATCACAGCCTCCAACATCTTTCAAGCAATTCCATCACATAAACCAAGCTGTTTGGGCTAGGACAAACATTCACAAGTTCCTGATCCAAAGAGACCATAAAGTCTACATACAAAGCCATACATAACCCATGAGTAGTCCATAAGTAGAATATCAGCAAAGGCTCCTGCATATAGAGCATGTGTGCTGCAATATTCCACACACCACAATGATGTATGCCATCCTTTTAAGAAAGCACTTGTCTACCAACTTTTACTCCAGTGCAAACCACAATATAGCAAAATGCACATGTTTAATCATTTATTAAGCTGATTAGTCTTTGCAATACATTATTCTTATCATTCTTCCGTCATGCAGCTAGGCTACTTCCGTTATGCTTTCCATTCCACAATCTAGAGTCTTAAAGAATTCAAATTCCTGCTGTGTGACCTTCAGAGTCGCCTGCTTCACAACCCATGTGAGCTGTCTAGAACCACACAGGTGCTTCACTCTGGTAACGTTATTTACAGGTGGCAAGGGCAGCATATTTCTCCAGCAACATCTTTAGAGTTTGGCTTCCAATACCACTGACCATTCTCATGCGCTAAAGAGTCACAAGCATATTTTTACAATCACAATGATTGGCACCTTTCATGACACTTTTAAAGCCACCTGTGTTGAAAATCGTGCCCATGTCTCTAAGCAGCCATGTCTCAACACAGAAGATACTTCTCCAAAGCTCATGGGCACACCACACCAGAGACATGAACTCTCTTCAGCAAGATCACAGCCTCCAACATCTTTCAAGCAATTCCATCACATAAACCAAGCTGTTTGGGCTAGGACAAACATTCACAAGTTCCTGATCCAAAGAGACCATAAAGTCTACATACAAAGCCATACATAACCCATGAGTAGTCCATAAGTAGAATATCAGCAAAGGCTCCTGCATATAGAGCATGTGTGCTGCAATATTCCACACACCACAATGATGTATGCCATCCTTTTAAGAAAGCACTTGTCTACCAACTTTTACTCCAGTGCAAACCACAATATAGCAAAACGCACATGTTTAATCATTTATTAAGCTGATTAGTCTTTGCAATACATTATTCTTATCATTCTTCCGTCATGCAGCTAGGCTACTTCCGTTATGCTTTCCATTCCACAATCTAGAGTCTTAAAGAATTCAAATTCCTGCTGTGTGACCTTCAGAGTCGCCTGCTTCACAACCCATGTGAGCTGTCTAGAACCACACAGGTGCTTCACTCTGGTAACGTTATTTACAGGTGGCAAGGGCAGCATATTTCTCCAGCAACATCTTTAGAGTTTGGCTTCCAATACCACTGACCATTCTCATGCGCTAAAGAGTCACAAGCATATTTTTACAATCACAATGATTGGCACCTTTCATGACACTTTTAAAGCCACCTGTGTTGAAAATCGTGCCCATGTCTCTAAGCAGCCATGTCTCAACACAGAAGATACTTCTCCAAAGCTCATGGGCACACCACACCAGAGACATGAACTCTCTTCAGCAAGATCACAGCCTCCAACATCTTTCAAGCAATTCCATCACATAAACCAAGCTGTTTGGGCTAGGACAAACATTCACAAGTTCCTGATCCAAAGAGACCATAAAGTCTACATACAAAGCCATACATAACCCATGAGTAGTCCATAAGTAGAATATCAGCAAAGGCTCCTGCATATAGAGCATGTGTGCTGCAATATTCCACACACCACAATGATGTATGCCATCCTTTTAAGAAAGCACTTGTCTACCAACTTTTACTCCAGTGCAAACCACAATATAGCAAAATGCACATGTTTAATCATTTATTAAGCTGATTAGTCTTTGCAATACATTATTCTTATCATTCTTCCGTCATGCAGCTAGGCTACTTCCGTTATGCTTTCCATTCCACAATCTAGAGTCTTAAAGAATTCAAATTCCTGCTGTGTGACCTTCAGAGTCGCCTGCTTCACAACCCATGTGAGCTGTCTAGAACCACACAGGTGCTTCACTCTGGTAACGTTATTTACAGGTGGCAAGGGCAGCATATTTCTCCAGCAACATCTTTAGAGTTTGGCTTCCAATACCACTGACCATTCTCATGCGCTAAAGAGTCACAAGCATATTTTTACAATCACAATGATTGGCACCTTTCATGACACTTTTAAAGCCACCTGTGTTGAAAATCGTGCCCATGTCTCTAAGCAGCCATGTCTCAACACAGAAGATACTTCTCCAAAGCTCATGGGCACACCACACCAGAGACATGAACTCTCTTCAGCAAGATCACAGCCTCCAACATCTTTCAAGCAATTCCATCACATAAACCAAGCTGTTTGGGCTAGGACAAACATTCACAAGTTCCTGATCCAAAGAGACCATAAAGTCTACATACAAAGCCATACATAACCCATGAGTAGTCCATAAGTAGAATATCAGCAAAGGCTCCTGCATATAGAGCATGTGTGCTGCAATATTCCACACACCACAATGATGTATGCCATCCTTTTAAGAAAGCACTTGTCTACCAACTTTTACTCCAGTGCAAACCACAATATAGCAAAACGCACATGTTTAATCATTTATTAAGCTGATTAGTCTTTGCAATACATTATTCTTATCATTCTTCCGTCATGCAGCTAGGCTACTTCCGTTATGCTTTCCATTCCACAATCTAGAGTCTTAAAGAATTCAAATTCCTGCTGTGTGACCTTCAGAGTCGCCTGCTTCACAACCCATGTGAGCTGTCTAGAACCACACAGGTGCTTCACTCTGGTAACGTTATTTACAGGTGGCAAGGGCAGCATATTTCTCCAGCAACATCTTTAGAGTTTGGCTTCCAATACCACTGACCATTCTCATGCGCTAAAGAGTCACAAGCATATTTTTACAATCACAATGATTGGCACCTTTCATGACACTTTTAAAGCCACCTGTGTTGAAAATCGTGCCCATGTCTCTAAGCAGCCATGTCTCAACACAGAAGATACTTCTCCAAAGCTCATGGGCACACCACACCAGAGACATGAACTCTCTTCAGCAAGATCACAGCCTCCAACATCTTTCAAGCAATTCCATCACATAAACCAAGCTGTTTGGGCTAGGACAAACATTCACAAGTTCCTGATCCAAAGAGACCATAAAGTCTACATACAAAGCCATACATAACCCATGAGTAGTCCATAAGTAGAATATCAGCAAAGGCTCCTGCATATAGAGCATGTGTGCTGCAATATTCCACACACCACAATGATGTATGCCATCCTTTTAAGAAAGCACTTGTCTACCAACTTTTACTCCAGTGCAAACCACAATATAGCAAAACGCACATGTTTAATCATTTATTAAGCTGATTAGTCTTTGCAATACATTATTCTTATCATTCTTCCGTCATGCAGCTAGGCTACTTCCGTTATGCTTTCCATTCCACAATCTAGAGTCTTAAAGAATTCAAATTCCTGCTGTGTGACCTTCAGAGTCGCCTGCTTCACAACCCATGTGAGCTGTCTAGAACCACACAGGTGCTTCACTCTGGTAACGTTATTTACAGGTGGCAAGGGCAGCATATTTCTCCAGCAACATCTTTAGAGTTTGGCTTCCAATACCACTGACCATTCTCATGCGCTAAAGAGTCACAAGCATATTTTTACAATCACAATGATTGGCACCTTTCATGACACTTTTAAAGCCACCTGTGTTGAAAATCGTGCCCATGTCTCTAAGCAGCCATGTCTCAACACAGAAGATACTTCTCCAAAGCTCATGGGCACACCACACCAGAGACATGAACTCTCTTCAGCAAGATCACAGCCTCCAACATCTTTCAAGCAATTCCATCACATAAACCAAGCTGTTTGGGCTAGGACAAACATTCACAAGTTCCTGATCCAAAGAGACCATAAAGTCTACATACAAAGCCATACATAACCCATGAGTAGTCCATAAGTAGAATATCAGCAAAGGCTCCTGCATATAGAGCATGTGTGCTGCAATATTCCACACACCACAATGATGTATGCCATCCTTTTAAGAAAGCACTTGTCTACCAACTTTTACTCCAGTGCAAACCACAATATAGCAAAATGCACATGTTTAATCATTTATTAAGCTGATTAGTCTTTGCAATACATTATTCTTATCATTCTTCCGTCATGCAGCTAGGCTACTTCCGTTATGCTTTCCATTCCACAATCTAGAGTCTTAAAGAATTCAAATTCCTGCTGTGTGACCTTCAGAGTCGCCTGCTTCACAACCCATGTGAGCTGTCTAGAACCACACAGGTGCTTCACTCTGGTAACGTTATTTACAGGTGGCAAGGGCAGCATATTTCTCCAGCAACATCTTTAGAGTTTGGCTTCCAATACCACTGACCATTCTCATGCGCTAAAGAGTCACAAGCATATTTTTACAATCACAATGATTGGCACCTTTCATGACACTTTTAAAGCCACCTGTGTTGAAAATCGTGCCCATGTCTCTAAGCAGCCATGTCTCAACACAGAAGATACTTCTCCAAAGCTCATGGGCACACCACACCAGAGACATGAACTCTCTTCAGCAAGATCACAGCCTCCAACATCTTTCAAGCAATTCCATCACATAAACCAAGCTGTTTGGGCTAGGACAAACATTCACAAGTTCCTGATCCAAAGAGACCATAAAGTCTACATACAAAGCCATACATAACCCATGAGTAGTCCATAAGTAGAATATCAGCAAAGGCTCCTGCATATAGAGCATGTGTGCTGCAATATTCCACACACCACAATGATGTATGCCATCCTTTTAAGAAAGCACTTGTCTACCAACTTTTACTCCAGTGCAAACCACAATATAGCAAAACGCACATGTTTAATCATTTATTAAGCTGATTAGTCTTTGCAATACATTATTCTTATCATTCTTCCGTCATGCAGCTAGGCTACTTCCGTTATGCTTTCCATTCCACAATCTAGAGTCTTAAAGAATTCAAATTCCTGCTGTGTGACCTTCAGAGTCGCCTGCTTCACAACCCATGTGAGCTGTCTAGAACCACACAGGTGCTTCACTCTGGTAACGTTATTTACAGGTGGCAAGGGCAGCATATTTCTCCAGCAACATCTTTAGAGTTTGGCTTCCAATACCACTGACCATTCTCATGCGCTAAAGAGTCACAAGCATATTTTTACAATCACAATGATTGGCACCTTTCATGACACTTTTAAAGCCACCTGTGTTGAAAATCGTGCCCATGTCTCTAAGCAGCCATGTCTCAACACAGAAGATACTTCTCCAAAGCTCATGGGCACACCACACCAGAGACATGAACTCTCTTCAGCAAGATCACAGCCTCCAACATCTTTCAAGCAATTCCATCACATAAACCAAGCTGTTTGGGCTAGGACAAACATTCACAAGTTCCTGATCCAAAGAGACCATAAAGTCTACATACAAAGCCATACATAACCCATGAGTAGTCCATAAGTAGAATATCAGCAAAGGCTCCTGCATATAGAGCATGTGTGCTGCAATATTCCACACACCACAATGATGTATGCCATCCTTTTAAGAAAGCACTTGTCTACCAACTTTTACTCCAGTGCAAACCACAATATAGCAAAATGCACATGTTTAATCATTTATTAAGCTGATTAGTCTTTGCAATACATTATTCTTATCATTCTTCCGTCATGCAGCTAGGCTACTTCCGTTATGCTTTCCATTCCACAATCTAGAGTCTTAAAGAATTCAAATTCCTGCTGTGTGACCTTCAGAGTCGCCTGCTTCACAACCCATGTGAGCTGTCTAGAACCACACAGGTGCTTCACTCTGGTAACGTTATTTACAGGTGGCAAGGGCAGCATATTTCTCCAGCAACATCTTTAGAGTTTGGCTTCCAATACCACTGACCATTCTCATGCGCTAAAGAGTCACAAGCATATTTTTACAATCACAATGATTGGCACCTTTCATGACACTTTTAAAGCCACCTGTGTTGAAAATCGTGCCCATGTCTCTAAGCAGCCATGTCTCAACACAGAAGATACTTCTCCAAAGCTCATGGGCACACCACACCAGAGACATGAACTCTCTTCAGCAAGATCACAGCCTCCAACATCTTTCAAGCAATTCCATCACATAAACCAAGCTGTTTGGGCTAGGACAAACATTCACAAGTTCCTGATCCAAAGAGACCATAAAGTCTACATACAAAGCCATACATAACCCATGAGTAGTCCATAAGTAGAATATCAGCAAAGGCTCCTGCATATAGAGCATGTGTGCTGCAATATTCCACACACCACAATGATGTATGCCATCCTTTTAAGAAAGCACTTGTCTACCAACTTTTACTCCAGTGCAAACCACAATATAGCAAAATGCACATGTTTAATCATTTATTAAGCTGATTAGTCTTTGCAATACATTATTCTTATCATTCTTCCGTCATGCAGCTAGGCTACTTCCGTTATGCTTTCCATTCCACAATCTAGAGTCTTAAAGAATTCAAATTCCTGCTGTGTGACCTTCAGAGTCGCCTGCTTCACAACCCATGTGAGCTGTCTAGAACCACACAGGTGCTTCACTCTGGTAACGTTATTTACAGGTGGCAAGGGCAGCATATTTCTCCAGCAACATCTTTAGAGTTTGGCTTCCAATACCACTGACCATTCTCATGCGCTAAAGAGTCACAAGCATATTTTTACAATCACAATGATTGGCACCTTTCATGACACTTTTAAAGCCACCTGTGTTGAAAATCGTGCCCATGTCTCTAAGCAGCCATGTCTCAACACAGAAGATACTTCTCCAAAGCTCATGGGCACACCACACCAGAGACATGAACTCTCTTCAGCAAGATCACAGCCTCCAACATCTTTCAAGCAATTCCATCACATAAACCAAGCTGTTTGGGCTAGGACAAACATTCACAAGTTCCTGATCCAAAGAGACCATAAAGTCTACATACAAAGCCATACATAACCCATGAGTAGTCCATAAGTAGAATATCAGCAAAGGCTCCTGCATATAGAGCATGTGTGCTGCAATATTCCACACACCACAATGATGTATGCCATCCTTTTAAGAAAGCACTTGTCTACCAACTTTTACTCCAGTGCAAACCACAATATAGCAAAATGCACATGTTTAATCATTTATTAAGCTGATTAGTCTTTGCAATACATTATTCTTATCATTCTTCCGTCATGCAGCTAGGCTACTTCCGTTATGCTTTCCATTCCACAATCTAGAGTCTTAAAGAATTCAAATTCCTGCTGTGTGACCTTCAGAGTCGCCTGCTTCACAACCCATGTGAGCTGTCTAGAACCACACAGGTGCTTCACTCTGGTAACGTTATTTACAGGTGGCAAGGGCAGCATATTTCTCCAGCAACATCTTTAGAGTTTGGCTTCCAATACCACTGACCATTCTCATGCGCTAAAGAGTCACAAGCATATTTTTACAATCACAATGATTGGCACCTTTCATGACACTTTTAAAGCCACCTGTGTTGAAAATCGTGCCCATGTCTCTAAGCAGCCATGTCTCAACACAGAAGATACTTCTCCAAAGCTCATGGGCACACCACACCAGAGACATGAACTCTCTTCAGCAAGATCACAGCCTCCAACATCTTTCAAGCAATTCCATCACATAAACCAAGCTGTTTGGGCTAGGACAAACATTCACAAGTTCCTGATCCAAAGAGACCATAAAGTCTACATACAAAGCCATACATAACCCATGAGTAGTCCATAAGTAGAATATCAGCAAAGGCTCCTGCATATAGAGCATGTGTGCTGCAATATTCCACACACCACAATGATGTATGCCATCCTTTTAAGAAAGCACTTGTCTACCAACTTTTACTCCAGTGCAAACCACAATATAGCAAAACGCACATGTTTAATCATTTATTAAGCTGATTAGTCTTTGCAATACATTATTCTTATCATTCTTCCGTCATGCAGCTAGGCTACTTCCGTTATGCTTTCCATTCCACAATCTAGAGTCTTAAAGAATTCAAATTCCTGCTGTGTGACCTTCAGAGTCGCCTGCTTCACAACCCATGTGAGCTGTCTAGAACCACACAGGTGCTTCACTCTGGTAACGTTATTTACAGGTGGCAAGGGCAGCATATTTCTCCAGCAACATCTTTAGAGTTTGGCTTCCAATACCACTGACCATTCTCATGCGCTAAAGAGTCACAAGCATATTTTTACAATCACAATGATTGGCACCTTTCATGACACTTTTAAAGCCACCTGTGTTGAAAATCGTGCCCATGTCTCTAAGCAGCCATGTCTCAACACAGAAGATACTTCTCCAAAGCTCATGGGCACACCACACCAGAGACATGAACTCTCTTCAGCAAGATCACAGCCTCCAACATCTTTCAAGCAATTCCATCACATAAACCAAGCTGTTTGGGCTAGGACAAACATTCACAAGTTCCTGATCCAAAGAGACCATAAAGTCTACATACAAAGCCATACATAACCCATGAGTAGTCCATAAGTAGAATATCAGCAAAGGCTCCTGCATATAGAGCATGTGTGCTGCAATATTCCACACACCACAATGATGTATGCCATCCTTTTAAGAAAGCACTTGTCTACCAACTTTTACTCCAGTGCAAACCACAATATAGCAAAATGCACATGTTTAATCATTTATTAAGCTGATTAGTCTTTGCAATACATTATTCTTATCATTCTTCCGTCATGCAGCTAGGCTACTTCCGTTATGCTTTCCATTCCACAATCTAGAGTCTTAAAGAATTCAAATTCCTGCTGTGTGACCTTCAGAGTCGCCTGCTTCACAACCCATGTGAGCTGTCTAGAACCACACAGGTGCTTCACTCTGGTAACGTTATTTACAGGTGGCAAGGGCAGCATATTTCTCCAGCAACATCTTTAGAGTTTGGCTTCCAATACCACTGACCATTCTCATGCGCTAAAGAGTCACAAGCATATTTTTACAATCACAATGATTGGCACCTTTCATGACACTTTTAAAGCCACCTGTGTTGAAAATCGTGCCCATGTCTCTAAGCAGCCATGTCTCAACACAGAAGATACTTCTCCAAAGCTCATGGGCACACCACACCAGAGACATGAACTCTCTTCAGCAAGATCACAGCCTCCAACATCTTTCAAGCAATTCCATCACATAAACCAAGCTGTTTGGGCTAGGACAAACATTCACAAGTTCCTGATCCAAAGAGACCATAAAGTCTACATACAAAGCCATACATAACCCATGAGTAGTCCATAAGTAGAATATCAGCAAAGGCTCCTGCATATAGAGCATGTGTGCTGCAATATTCCACACACCACAATGATGTATGCCATCCTTTTAAGAAAGCACTTGTCTACCAACTTTTACTCCAGTGCAAACCACAATATAGCAAAATGCACATGTTTAATCATTTATTAAGCTGATTAGTCTTTGCAATACATTATTCTTATCATTCTTCCGTCATGCAGCTAGGCTACTTCCGTTATGCTTTCCATTCCACAATCTAGAGTCTTAAAGAATTCAAATTCCTGCTGTGTGACCTTCAGAGTCGCCTGCTTCACAACCCATGTGAGCTGTCTAGAACCACACAGGTGCTTCACTCTGGTAACGTTATTTACAGGTGGCAAGGGCAGCATATTTCTCCAGCAACATCTTTAGAGTTTGGCTTCCAATACCACTGACCATTCTCATGCGCTAAAGAGTCACAAGCATATTTTTACAATCACAATGATTGGCACCTTTCATGACACTTTTAAAGCCACCTGTGTTGAAAATCGTGCCCATGTCTCTAAGCAGCCATGTCTCAACACAGAAGATACTTCTCCAAAGCTCATGGGCACACCACACCAGAGACATGAACTCTCTTCAGCAAGATCACAGCCTCCAACATCTTTCAAGCAATTCCATCACATAAACCAAGCTGTTTGGGCTAGGACAAACATTCACAAGTTCCTGATCCAAAGAGACCATAAAGTCTACATACAAAGCCATACATAACCCATGAGTAGTCCATAAGTAGAATATCAGCAAAGGCTCCTGCATATAGAGCATGTGTGCTGCAATATTCCACACACCACAATGATGTATGCCATCCTTTTAAGAAAGCACTTGTCTACCAACTTTTACTCCAGTGCAAACCACAATATAGCAAAATGCACATGTTTAATCATTTATTAAGCTGATTAGTCTTTGCAATACATTATTCTTATCATTCTTCCGTCATGCAGCTAGGCTACTTCCGTTATGCTTTCCATTCCACAATCTAGAGTCTTAAAGAATTCAAATTCCTGCTGTGTGACCTTCAGAGTCGCCTGCTTCACAACCCATGTGAGCTGTCTAGAACCACACAGGTGCTTCACTCTGGTAACGTTATTTACAGGTGGCAAGGGCAGCATATTTCTCCAGCAACATCTTTAGAGTTTGGCTTCCAATACCACTGACCATTCTCATGCGCTAAAGAGTCACAAGCATATTTTTACAATCACAATGATTGGCACCTTTCATGACACTTTTAAAGCCACCTGTGTTGAAAATCGTGCCCATGTCTCTAAGCAGCCATGTCTCAACACAGAAGATACTTCTCCAAAGCTCATGGGCACACCACACCAGAGACATGAACTCTCTTCAGCAAGATCACAGCCTCCAACATCTTTCAAGCAATTCCATCACATAAACCAAGCTGTTTGGGCTAGGACAAACATTCACAAGTTCCTGATCCAAAGAGACCATAAAGTCTACATACAAAGCCATACATAACCCATGAGTAGTCCATAAGTAGAATATCAGCAAAGGCTCCTGCATATAGAGCATGTGTGCTGCAATATTCCACACACCACAATGATGTATGCCATCCTTTTAAGAAAGCACTTGTCTACCAACTTTTACTCCAGTGCAAACCACAATATAGCAAAACGCACATGTTTAATCATTTATTAAGCTGATTAGTCTTTGCAATACATTATTCTTATCATTCTTCCGTCATGCAGCTAGGCTACTTCCGTTATGCTTTCCATTCCACAATCTAGAGTCTTAAAGAATTCAAATTCCTGCTGTGTGACCTTCAGAGTCGCCTGCTTCACAACCCATGTGAGCTGTCTAGAACCACACAGGTGCTTCACTCTGGTAACGTTATTTACAGGTGGCAAGGGCAGCATATTTCTCCAGCAACATCTTTAGAGTTTGGCTTCCAATACCACTGACCATTCTCATGCGCTAAAGAGTCACAAGCATATTTTTACAATCACAATGATTGGCACCTTTCATGACACTTTTAAAGCCACCTGTGTTGAAAATCGTGCCCATGTCTCTAAGCAGCCATCTCAACACAGAAGATACTTCTCCAAAGCTCATGGGCACACCACACCAGAGACATGAACTCTCTTCAGCAAGATCACAGCCTCCAACATCTTTCAAGCAATTCCATCACATAAACCAAGCTGTTTGGGCTAGGACAAACATTCACAAGTTCCTGATCCAAAGAGACCATAAAGTCTACATACAAAGCCATACATAACCCATGAGTAGTCCATAAGTAGAATATCAGCAAAGGCTCCTGCATATAGAGCATGTGTGCTGCAATATTCCACACACCACAATGATGTATGCCATCCTTTTAAGAAAGCACTTGTCTACCAACTTTTACTCCAGTGCAAACCACAATATAGCAAAACGCACATGTTTAATCATTTATTAAGCTGATTAGTCTTTGCAATACATTATTCTTATCATTCTTCCGTCATGCAGCTAGGCTACTTCCGTTATGCTTTCCATTCCACAATCTAGAGTCTTAAAGAATTCAAATTCCTGCTGTGTGACCTTCAGAGTCGCCTGCTTCACAACCCATGTGAGCTGTCTAGAACCACACAGGTGCTTCACTCTGGTAACGTTATTTACAGGTGGCAAGGGCAGCATATTTCTCCAGCAACATCTTTAGAGTTTGGCTTCCAATACCACTGACCATTCTCATGCGCTAAAGAGTCACAAGCATATTTTTACAATCACAATGATTGGCACCTTTCATGACACTTTTAAAGCCACCTGTGTTGAAAATCGTGCCCATGTCTCTAAGCAGCCATGTCTCAACACAGAAGATACTTCTCCAAAGCTCATGGGCACACCACACCAGAGACATGAACTCTCTTCAGCAAGATCACAGCCTCCAACATCTTTCAAGCAATTCCATCACATAAACCAAGCTGTTTGGGCTAGGACAAACATTCACAAGTTCCTGATCCAAAGAGACCATAAAGTCTACATACAAAGCCATACATAACCCATGAGTAGTCCATAAGTAGAATATCAGCAAAGGCTCCTGCATATAGAGCATGTGTGCTGCAATATTCCACACACCACAATGATGTATGCCATCCTTTTAAGAAAGCACTTGTCTACCAACTTTTACTCCAGTGCAAACCACAATATAGCAAAATGCACATGTTTAATCATTTATTAAGCTGATTAGTCTTTGCAATACATTATTCTTATCATTCTTCCGTCATGCAGCTAGGCTACTTCCGTTATGCTTTCCATTCCACAATCTAGAGTCTTAAAGAATTCAAATTCCTGCTGTGTGACCTTCAGAGTCGCCTGCTTCACAACCCATGTGAGCTGTCTAGAACCACACAGGTGCTTCACTCTGGTAACGTTATTTACAGGTGGCAAGGGCAGCATATTTCTCCAGCAACATCTTTAGAGTTTGGCTTCCAATACCACTGACCATTCTCATGCGCTAAAGAGTCACAAGCATATTTTTACAATCACAATGATTGGCACCTTTCATGACACTTTTAAAGCCACCTGTGTTGAAAATCGTGCCCATGTCTCTAAGCAGCCATGTCTCAACACAGAAGATACTTCTCCAAAGCTCATGGGCACACCACACCAGAGACATGAACTCTCTTCAGCAAGATCACAGCCTCCAACATCTTTCAAGCAATTCCATCACATAAACCAAGCTGTTTGGGCTAGGACAAACATTCACAAGTTCCTGATCCAAAGAGACCATAAAGTCTACATACAAAGCCATACATAACCCATGAGTAGTCCATAAGTAGAATATCAGCAAAGGCTCCTGCATATAGAGCATGTGTGCTGCAATATTCCACACACCACAATGATGTATGCCATCCTTTTAAGAAAGCACTTGTCTACCAACTTTTACTCCAGTGCAAACCACAATATAGCAAAATGCACATGTTTAATCATTTATTAAGCTGATTAGTCTTTGCAATACATTATTCTTATCATTCTTCCGTCATGCAGCTAGGCTACTTCCGTTATGCTTTCCATTCCACAATCTAGAGTCTTAAAGAATTCAAATTCCTGCTGTGTGACCTTCAGAGTCGCCTGCTTCACAACCCATGTGAGCTGTCTAGAACCACACAGGTGCTTCACTCTGGTAACGTTATTTACAGGTGGCAAGGGCAGCATATTTCTCCAGCAACATCTTTAGAGTTTGGCTTCCAATACCACTGACCATTCTCATGCGCTAAAGAGTCACAAGCATATTTTTACAATCACAATGATTGGCACCTTTCATGACACTTTTAAAGCCACCTGTGTTGAAAATCGTGCCCATGTCTCTAAGCAGCCATGTCTCAACACAGAAGATACTTCTCCAAAGCTCATGGGCACACCACACCAGAGACATGAACTCTCTTCAGCAAGATCACAGCCTCCAACATCTTTCAAGCAATTCCATCACATAAACCAAGCTGTTTGGGCTAGGACAAACATTCACAAGTTCCTGATCCAAAGAGACCATAAAGTCTACATACAAAGCCATACATAACCCATGAGTAGTCCATAAGTAGAATATCAGCAAAGGCTCCTGCATATAGAGCATGTGTGCTGCAATATTCCACACACCACAATGATGTATGCCATCCTTTTAAGAAAGCACTTGTCTACCAACTTTTACTCCAGTGCAAACCACAATATAGCAAAATGCACATGTTTAATCATTTATTAAGCTGATTAGTCTTTGCAATACATTATTCTTATCATTCTTCCGTCATGCAGCTAGGCTACTTCCGTTATGCTTTCCATTCCACAATCTAGAGTCTTAAAGAATTCAAATTCCTGCTGTGTGACCTTCAGAGTCGCCTGCTTCACAACCCATGTGAGCTGTCTAGAACCACACAGGTGCTTCACTCTGGTAACGTTATTTACAGGTGGCAAGGGCAGCATATTTCTCCAGCAACATCTTTAGAGTTTGGCTTCCAATACCACTGACCATTCTCATGCGCTAAAGAGTCACAAGCATATTTTTACAATCACAATGATTGGCACCTTTCATGACACTTTTAAAGCCACCTGTGTTGAAAATCGTGCCCATGTCTCTAAGCAGCCATGTCTCAACACAGAAGATACTTCTCCAAAGCTCATGGGCACACCACACCAGAGACATGAACTCTCTTCAGCAAGATCACAGCCTCCAACATCTTTCAAGCAATTCCATCACATAAACCAAGCTGTTTGGGCTAGGACAAACATTCACAAGTTCCTGATCCAAAGAGACCATAAAGTCTACATACAAAGCCATAAATAACCCATGAATAGTCCATATACTGTTCACTAATTATATTTCTTATTACATTATATCCAGTCATCTTACAACAGTCCTCAGGACACGTATACTTCAAAAACGATAATAATTATCATTGGTCATTCTATAAAAAGAAGAAAATGTGAAATGTATTCTCACTATACCTGTTTAGAACAGTTTTGTAGATGTCAAAACTCATTACAAAGGCACAGACTTTATCAAAATGACAAACTTTAGAGGTTAGAAAGTGAACACTATTTAATTTGTAAATGAACAAAAATGCACGAGTGTCGCTTTAATTTGAAAAACGAATTGTTTTGTCTTGATTTGTTGTCCCGTTGCCTTGGTAAAATGCCTATAGCCTAAGGGCACGGCCTCCTTTTGATTATTCTTTTATTAATCTACAAAATAAAACTTTTCAGTCACATAAACAGACACAGGGCAAGGTAAACTAAATGGCACACATAATTACAGACATATTTAAAATAATTGTACATTATCTTAACGTAATACAGATGAATAGCGCAGCCACGGGGGCGCATGGGTAAGTGGGGAATGCCCCATTGGACCGAGGCAAATTACCCAAGAGGCCCCAGCGCGGCTCAGTTAAAAGATAGGTTTTACATGATGGTTAGGTTGTACAATTATTAAATACGTGTGTAATTGTTAGTATCATTTAGTTTAGCTTGCCTTGTGTCTGTTTATGTGACTGTACAGTCGTTGTCACTCCCGCCATGTTTGTGTTGCCATGTCATTAGACGTGTTCTTATATATCTTTTATGTGTAATTTAAATAAAAAGGTGGAGTTTTCACATATCGACCGTGTGTGCAGCTGTTTTCCAGTGACTACAATCAAGTCCGTCTCCCTTTTAATTTGTAGATTTACAAAAACGCACGAGTGTCGCTTTAATTTGAAAAACTAATTGTTTTGACTTGATTTGTTGTCCCGTTGCCTTGGTAAAATGCCTATAGCCTAAGGGCACGGCCTCCTTTTGATTATTCTTTTAATGATCTACAAAATAAAACATTTCAGTAACATAAACAGACACAGGGCAAGGTAAACTAAATGGCACACATAATTACAGACATATTTAAAATAATTGTACATTATCGTAACGTAATACAGATGAATAGCGCAGCCACGGGGGCGCATGGGTAAGTGGGGAATGCCCCATTGGACCGAGGCAAATTACCCAAGAGGCCCCAGCGCGCCTCAGTTAAAAGATAGGTTTTACATGATGGTTAGGTTGTACAATTATTAAATACGTGTGTAATTGTTAGTATCATTTAGTTTAGCTTGCCTTGTGTCTGTTTATGTGACTGTACAGTCGTTGTCACTCCCGCCATGTTTGTGTTGCCATGTCATTAGACGTGTTCTTATATATCTTTTATGTGTAATTTAAATAAAAGGCGGAGTTTTCACATATCGACCGTGTGTGCAGCTGTTTTCCAGTGACTACAATCAAGTCCGTCTCCCTTTTAATTTGTAGATTTACAAAAACGCACGAGTGTCGCTTTAATTTGAAAAACTAATTGTTTTGACTTGATTTGTTGTCCCGTTGCCTTGGTAAAATGCCTATAGCCTAAGGGCACTGCCTCCTTTTGATTATTCTTTTAATAATTTACAAAATAAAACATTTCAGTAACATAAACAGACACAGGGCAAGGTAAACTAAATGGCACACATAATTACAGACATATTTAAAATAATTGTACATTATCGTAACGTAATACAGATGAATAGCGCAGCCACGGGGGCGCATGGGTAAGTGGGGAATGCCCCATTGGACCGAGGCAAATTACCCAAGAGGCCCCAGCGCGGCTCAGTTAAAAGATAGGTTTTACATGATGGTTAGGTTGTACAATTATTAAATACGTGTGTAATTGTTAGTATCATTTAGTTTAGCTTGCCTTGTGTCTGATTATGTGACTGTACAGTCGTTGTCACTCCCGCCATGTTTGTGTCGCCATGTCATTAGACGGGTTCTTATATATCTTTTATGTGTAATTTTAGGTAAAAGGCGGAGTTTTCACATATCGACCGTGTGTGCAGCTGTTTTCCAGTGACTACAATCAAGTCCGTCTCCCTTTTAATTTGTAGATTTACAAAAACGCACGAGTGTCGCTTTAATTTGAAAAACTAATTGTTTTGACTTGATTTGTTGTCCCGTTGCCTTGGTAAAATGCCTATAGCCTAAGGGCACGGCCTCCTTTTGATTATTCTTTTAATAATTTACAAAATAAAACATTTCAGTAACATAAACAGACACAGGGCAAGGTAAACTAAATGGCACACATAATTACAGACATATTTAAAACAATTGTACATTATCGTAACGTAATACAGATGAATAGCGCAGCCACGGGGGCGCATGGGTAAGTGGGGAATGCCCCATTGGACCGAGGCAAATTACCCATGAGGCCCCAGCGCGGCTCAGTTAAAAGATAGGTTTATGATGGTTAGGTTGTACAATTATTAAATACGTGTGTAATTGTTAGTATCATTTAGTTTAGCTTGCCTTGTGTCTGTTTATGTGACTGTACAGTCGTTGTCACTCCCGCCATGTGTGTGTCGCCATCTCATAACACCTGTTCATATAAGAGTTTTAAGGGTAAATTCAACATCATTAAAAGCTCCTACTTGTTTACCCCGTTTGCTACCATATTCCACCAACCACAATTATGTCTGTTATTCTTTTAAGAACCCATATGTCTATCAACTTTTACTCCAGTGCAAACCACAATATAGCAAAATGCATATGTTTAATCATTTATTAAGCTGATTAGTCTTTGCAACACATTATTCTTATCATTCTTCTGTCATGCAGCTAGGCTACTTCCGTTATGCTTTCCATTCCACAATCTAGAGTCTTAAAGAATTCAAATTCCTGCTGTGTGACCTTCAGAGTCGCCTGCTTCACAACCCATGTGAGCTGTCTAGAACCACACAGGTGCTTCACTCTGGTAACGTTATTTACAGGTGGCAAGGGCAGCATATTTCTCCAGCAACATCTTTAGAGTTTGGCTTCCAATACCACTGACCATTCTCATGCGCTAAAGAGTCACAAGCATATTTTTACAATCACAATGATTGGCACCTTTCATGACACTTTTAAAGCCACCTGTGTTGAAAATCGTGCCCATGTCTCTAAGCAGCCATCTCAACACAGAAGATACTTCTCCAAAGCTCATGGGCACACCACACCAGAGACATGAACTCTCTTCAGCAAGATCACAGCCTCCAACATCTTTCAAGCAATTCCATCACATAAACCAAGCTGTTTGGGCTAGGACAAACATTCACAAGTTCCTGATCCAAAGAGACCATAAAGTCTACATACAAAGCCATACATAACCCATGAGTAGTCCATAAGTAGAATATCAGCAAAGGCTCCTGCATATAGAGCATGTGTGCTGCAATATTCCACACACCACAATGATGTATGCCATCCTTTTAAGAAAGCACTTGTCTACCAACTTTTACTCCAGTGCAAACCACAATATAGCAAAACGCACATGTTTAATCATTTATTAAGCTGATTAGTCTTTGCAATACATTATTCTTATCATTCTTCCGTCATGCAGCTAGGCTACTTCCGTTATGCTTTCCATTCCACAATCTAGAGTCTTAAAGAATTCAAATTCCTGCTGTGTGACCTTCAGAGTCGCCTGCTTCACAACCCATGTGAGCTGTCTAGAACCACACAGGTGCTTCACTCTGGTAACGTTATTTACAGGTGGCAAGGGCAGCATATTTCTCCAGCAACATCTTTAGAGTTTGGCTTCCAATACCACTGACCATTCTCATGCGCTAAAGAGTCACAAGCATATTTTTACAATCACAATGATTGGCACCTTTCATGACACTTTTAAAGCCACCTGTGTTGAAAATCGTGCCCATGTCTCTAAGCAGCCATGTCTCAACACAGAAGATACTTCTCCAAAGCTCATGGGCACACCACACCAGAGACATGAACTCTCTTCAGCAAGATCACAGCCTCCAACATCTTTCAAGCAATTCCATCACATAAACCAAGCTGTTTGGGCTAGGACAAACATTCACAAGTTCCTGATCCAAAGAGACCATAAAGTCTACATACAAAGCCATACATAACCCATGAGTAGTCCATAAGTAGAATATCAGCAAAGGCTCCTGCATATAGAGCATGTGTGCTGCAATATTCCACACACCACAATGATGTATGCCATCCTTTTAAGAAAGCACTTGTCTACCAACTTTTACTCCAGTGCAAACCACAATATAGCAAAACGCACATGTTTAATCATTTATTAAGCTGATTAGTCTTTGCAATACATTATTCTTATCATTCTTCCGTCATGCAGCTAGGCTACTTCCGTTATGCTTTCCATTCCACAATCTAGAGTCTTAAAGAATTCAAATTCCTGCTGTGTGACCTTCAGAGTCGCCTGCTTCACAACCCATGTGAGCTGTCTAGAACCACACAGGTGCTTCACTCTGGTAACGTTATTTACAGGTGGCAAGGGCAGCATATTTCTCCAGCAACATCTTTAGAGTTTGGCTTCCAATACCACTGACCATTCTCATGCGCTAAAGAGTCACAAGCATATTTTTACAATCACAATGATTGGCACCTTTCATGACACTTTTAAAGCCACCTGTGTTGAAAATCGTGCCCATGTCTCTAAGCAGCCATGTCTCAACACAGAAGATACTTCTCCAAAGCTCATGGGCACACCACACCAGAGACATGAACTCTCTTCAGCAAGATCACAGCCTCCAACATCTTTCAAGCAATTCCATCACATAAACCAAGCTGTTTGGGCTAGGACAAACATTCACAAGTTCCTGATCCAAAGAGACCATAAAGTCTACATACAAAGCCATACATAACCCATGAGTAGTCCATAAGTAGAATATCAGCAAAGGCTCCTGCATATAGAGCATGTGTGCTGCAATATTCCACACACCACAATGATGTATGCCATCCTTTTAAGAAAGCACTTGTCTACCAACTTTTACTCCAGTGCAAACCACAATATAGCAAAATGCACATGTTTAATCATTTATTAAGCTGATTAGTCTTTGCAATACATTATTCTTATCATTCTTCCGTCATGCAGCTAGGCTACTTCCGTTATGCTTTCCATTCCACAATCTAGAGTCTTAAAGAATTCAAATTCCTGCTGTGTGACCTTCAGAGTCGCCTGCTTCACAACCCATGTGAGCTGTCTAGAACCACACAGGTGCTTCACTCTGGTAACGTTATTTACAGGTGGCAAGGGCAGCATATTTCTCCAGCAACATCTTTAGAGTTTGGCTTCCAATACCACTGACCATTCTCATGCGCTAAAGAGTCACAAGCATATTTTTACAATCACAATGATTGGCACCTTTCATGACACTTTTAAAGCCACCTGTGTTGAAAATCGTGCCCATGTCTCTAAGCAGCCATGTCTCAACACAGAAGATACTTCTCCAAAGCTCATGGGCACACCACACCAGAGACATGAACTCTCTTCAGCAAGATCACAGCCTCCAACATCTTTCAAGCAATTCCATCACATAAACCAAGCTGTTTGGGCTAGGACAAACATTCACAAGTTCCTGATCCAAAGAGACCATAAAGTCTACATACAAAGCCATACATAACCCATGAGTAGTCCATAAGTAGAATATCAGCAAAGGCTCCTGCATATAGAGCATGTGTGCTGCAATATTCCACACACCACAATGATGTATGCCATCCTTTTAAGAAAGCACTTGTCTACCAACTTTTACTCCAGTGCAAACCACAATATAGCAAAACGCACATGTTTAATCATTTATTAAGCTGATTAGTCTTTGCAATACATTATTCTTATCATTCTTCCGTCATGCAGCTAGGCTACTTCCGTTATGCTTTCCATTCCACAATCTAGAGTCTTAAAGAATTCAAATTCCTGCTGTGTGACCTTCAGAGTCGCCTGCTTCACAACCCATGTGAGCTGTCTAGAACCACACAGGTGCTTCACTCTGGTAACGTTATTTACAGGTGGCAAGGGCAGCATATTTCTCCAGCAACATCTTTAGAGTTTGGCTTCCAATACCACTGACCATTCTCATGCGCTAAAGAGTCACAAGCATATTTTTACAATCACAATGATTGGCACCTTTCATGACACTTTTAAAGCCACCTGTGTTGAAAATCGTGCCCATGTCTCTAAGCAGCCATGTCTCAACACAGAAGATACTTCTCCAAAGCTCATGGGCACACCACACCAGAGACATGAACTCTCTTCAGCAAGATCACAGCCTCCAACATCTTTCAAGCAATTCCATCACATAAACCAAGCTGTTTGGGCTAGGACAAACATTCACAAGTTCCTGATCCAAAGAGACCATAAAGTCTACATACAAAGCCATACATAACCCATGAGTAGTCCATAAGTAGAATATCAGCAAAGGCTCCTGCATATAGAGCATGTGTGCTGCAATATTCCACACACCACAATGATGTATGCCATCCTTTTAAGAAAGCACTTGTCTACCAACTTTTACTCCAGTGCAAACCACAATATAGCAAAACGCACATGTTTAATCATTTATTAAGCTGATTAGTCTTTGCAATACATTATTCTTATCATTCTTCCGTCATGCAGCTAGGCTACTTCCGTTATGCTTTCCATTCCACAATCTAGAGTCTTAAAGAATTCAAATTCCTGCTGTGTGACCTTCAGAGTCGCCTGCTTCACAACCCATGTGAGCTGTCTAGAACCACACAGGTGCTTCACTCTGGTAACGTTATTTACAGGTGGCAAGGGCAGCATATTTCTCCAGCAACATCTTTAGAGTTTGGCTTCCAATACCACTGACCATTCTCATGCGCTAAAGAGTCACAAGCATATTTTTACAATCACAATGATTGGCACCTTTCATGACACTTTTAAAGCCACCTGTGTTGAAAATCGTGCCCATGTCTCTAAGCAGCCATGTCTCAACACAGAAGATACTTCTCCAAAGCTCATGGGCACACCACACCAGAGACATGAACTCTCTTCAGCAAGATCACAGCCTCCAACATCTTTCAAGCAATTCCATCACATAAACCAAGCTGTTTGGGCTAGGACAAACATTCACAAGTTCCTGATCCAAAGAGACCATAAAGTCTACATACAAAGCCATACATAACCCATGAGTAGTCCATAAGTAGAATATCAGCAAAGGCTCCTGCATATAGAGCATGTGTGCTGCAATATTCCACACACCACAATGATGTATGCCATCCTTTTAAGAAAGCACTTGTCTACCAACTTTTACTCCAGTGCAAACCACAATATAGCAAAATGCACATGTTTAATCATTTATTAAGCTGATTAGTCTTTGCAATACATTATTCTTATCATTCTTCCGTCATGCAGCTAGGCTACTTCCGTTATGCTTTCCATTCCACAATCTAGAGTCTTAAAGAATTCAAATTCCTGCTGTGTGACCTTCAGAGTCGCCTGCTTCACAACCCATGTGAGCTGTCTAGAACCACACAGGTGCTTCACTCTGGTAACGTTATTTACAGGTGGCAAGGGCAGCATATTTCTCCAGCAACATCTTTAGAGTTTGGCTTCCAATACCACTGACCATTCTCATGCGCTAAAGAGTCACAAGCATATTTTTACAATCACAATGATTGGCACCTTTCATGACACTTTTAAAGCCACCTGTGTTGAAAATCGTGCCCATGTCTCTAAGCAGCCATGTCTCAACACAGAAGATACTTCTCCAAAGCTCATGGGCACACCACACCAGAGACATGAACTCTCTTCAGCAAGATCACAGCCTCCAACATCTTTCAAGCAATTCCATCACATAAACCAAGCTGTTTGGGCTAGGACAAACATTCACAAGTTCCTGATCCAAAGAGACCATAAAGTCTACATACAAAGCCATAAATAACCCATGAATAGTCCATATACTGTTCACTAATTATATTTCTTATTACATTATATCCAGTCATCTTACAACAGTCCTCAGGACACGTATACTTCAAAAACGATAATAATTATCATTGGTTATTCTATAAAAAGAAGAAAATGTGAAATGTATTCTCACTATACCTGTTTAGAACAGTTTTGTAGATGTCAAAACTCATTACAAAGGCACAGACTTTATCAAAATGACAAACTTTAGAGGTTAGAAAGTGAACACTATTTAATTTGTAAATGAACAAAAATGCACGAGTGTCGCTTTAATTTGAAAAACTAATTGTTTTGACTTGATTTGTTGTCCCGTTGCCTTGGTAAAATGCCTATAGCCTAAGGGCACGGCCTCCTTTTGATTATTCTTTTAATGATCTACAAAATAAAACATTTCAGTAACATAAACAGACACAGGGCAAGGTAAACTAAATGGCACACATAATTACAGACATATTTAAAATAATTGTACATTATCGTAACGTAATACAGATGAATAGCGCAGCCACGGGGGCGCATGGGTAAGTGGGGAATGCCCCATTGGACCGACGCAAATTACCCAAGAGGCCCCAGCGCGGCTCAGTTAAAAGATAGGTTTATGATGGTTAGGTTGTACAATTATTAAATACGTGTGTAATTGTTAGTATCATTTAGTTTAGCTTGCCTTGTGTCTGTTTATGTGACTGTACAGTCGTTGTCACTCCCGCCATGTTTGTGTCGCCATGTCATTAGACGTGTTCTTATATATCTTTTATGTGTAATTTAAATAAAAGGCGGAGTTTTCACATATCGACCGTGTGTGCAGCTGTTTTCCAGTGACTACAATCAAGTCCGTCTCCCTTTTAATTTGTAGATTTACAAAAACGCACGAGTGTCGCTTTAATTTGAAAAACTAATTGTTTTGACTTGATTTGTTGTCCCGTTGCCTTGGTAAAATGCCTATAGCCTAAGGGCACGGCCTCCTTTTGATTATTCTTTTAATGATCTACAAAATAAAACATTTCAGTAACATAAACAGACACAGGGCAAGGTAAACTAAATGGCACACATAATTACAGACATATTTAAAATAATTGTACATTATCGTAACGTAATACAGATGAATAGCGCAGCCACGGGGGCGCATGGGTAAGTGGGGAATGCCCCATTGGACCGACGCAAATTACCCAAGAGGCCCCAGCGCGCCTCAGTTAAAAGATAGGTTTTACATGATGGTTAGGTTGTACAATTATTAAATACGTGTGTAATTGTTAGTATCATTTAGTTTAGCTTGCCTTGTGTCTGTTTATGTGACTGTACAGTCGTTGTCACTCCCGCCATGTTTGTGTCGCCATGTCATTAGACGTGTTCTTATATATCTTTTATGTGTAATTTAAATAAAAGGCGGAGTTTTCACATATCGACCGTGTGTGCAGCTGTTTTCCAGTGACTACAATCAAGTCCGTCTCCCTTTTAATTTGTAGATTTACAAAAACGCACGAGTGTCGCTTTAATTTGAAAAACTAATTGTTTTGACTTGATTTGTTGTCCCGTTGCCTTGGTAAAATGCCTATAGCCTAAGGGCACGGCCTCCTTTTGATTATTCTTTTAATAATTTACAAAATAAAACATTTCAGTAACATAAACAGACACAGGGCAAGGTAAACTAAATGGCACACATAATTACAGACATATTTAAAATAATTGTACATTATCGTAACGTAATACAGATGAATAGCGCAGCCACGGGGGCGCATGGGTAAGTGGGGAATGCCCCATTGGACCGAGGCAAATTACCCATGAGGCCCCAGCGCGGCTCAGTTAAAAGATAGGTTTATGATGGTTAGGTTGTACAATTATTAAATACGTGTGTAATTGTTAGTATCATTTAGTTTAGCTTGCCTTGTGTCTGTTTATGTGACTGTACAGTCGTTGTCACTCCCGCCATGTGTGTGTCGCCATCTCATAACACCTGTTCATATAAGAGTTTTAAGGGTAAATTCAACATCATTAAAAGCTCCTACTTGTTTACCCCGTTTGCTACCATATTCCACCAACCACAATTATGTCTGTTATTCTTTTAAGAACCCATATGTCTATCAACTTTTACTCCAGTGCAAACCACAATATAGCAAAATGCATATGTTTAATCATTTATTAAGCTGATTAGTCTTTGCAACACATTATTCTTATCATTCTTCTGTCATGCAGCTAGGCTACTTCCGTTATGCTTTCCATTCCACAATCTAGAGTCTTAAAGAATTCAAATTCCTGCTGTGTGACCTTCAGAGTCGCCTGCTTCACAACCCATGTGAGCTGTCTAGAACCACACAGGTGCTTCACTCTGGTAACGTTATTTACAGGTGGCAAGGGCAGCATATTTCTCCAGCAACATCTTTAGAGTTTGGCTTCCAATACCACTGACCATTCTCATGCGCTAAAGAGTCACAAGCATATTTTTACAATCACAATGATTGGCACCTTTCATGACACTTTTAAAGCCACCTGTGTTGAAAATCGTGCCCATGTCTCTAAGCAGCCATGTCTCAACACAGAAGATACTTCTCCAAAGCTCATGGGCACACCACACCAGAGACATGAACTCTCTTCAGCAAGATCACAGCCTCCAACATCTTTCAAGCAATTCCATCACATAAACCAAGCTGTTTGGGCTAGGACAAACATTCACAAGTTCCTGATCCAAAGAGACCATAAAGTCTACATACAAAGCCATACATAACCCATGAGTAGTCCATAAGTAGAATATCAGCAAAGGCTCCTGCATATAGAGCATGTGTGCTGCAATATTCCACACACCACAATGATGTATGCCATTCTTTTAAGAAAGCACTTGTCTACCAACTTTTACTCCAGTGCAAACCACAATATAGCAAAACGCACATGTTTAATCATTTATTAAGCTGATTAGTCTTTGCAATACATTATTCTTATCATTCTTCCGTCATGCAGCTAGGCTACTTCCGTTATGCTTTCCATTCCACAATCTAGAGTCTTAAAGAATTCAAATTCCTGCTGTGTGACCTTCAGAGTCGCCTGCTTCACAACCCATGTGAGCTGTCTAGAACCACACAGGTGCTTCACTCTGGTAACGTTATTTACAGGTGGCAAGGGCAGCATATTTCTCCAGCAACATCTTTAGAGTTTGGCTTCCAATACCACTGACCATTCTCATGCGCTAAAGAGTCACAAGCATATTTTTACAATCACAATGATTGGCACCTTTCATGACACTTTTAAAGCCACCTGTGTTGAAAATCGTGCCCATGTCTCTAAGCAGCCATGTCTCAACACAGAAGATACTTCTCCAAAGCTCATGGGCACACCACACCAGAGACATGAACTCTCTTCAGCAAGATCACAGCCTCCAACATCTTTCAAGCAATTCCATCACATAAACCAAGCTGTTTGGGCTAGGACAAACATTCACAAGTTCCTGATCCAAAGAGACCATAAAGTCTACATACAAAGCCATACATAACCCATGAGTAGTCCATAAGTAGAATATCAGCAAAGGCTCCTGCATATAGAGCATGTGTGCTGCAATATTCCACACACCACAATGATGTATGCCATCCTTTTAAGAAAGCACTTGTCTACCAACTTTTACTCCAGTGCAAACCACAATATAGCAAAATGCACATGTTTAATCATTTATTAAGCTGATTAGTCTTTGCAATACATTATTCTTATCATTCTTCCGTCATGCAGCTAGGCTACTTCCGTTATGCTTTCCATTCCACAATCTAGAGTCTTAAAGAATTCAAATTCCTGCTGTGTGACCTTCAGAGTCGCCTGCTTCACAACCCATGTGAGCTGTCTAGAACCACACAGGTGCTTCACTCTGGTAACGTTATTTACAGGTGGCAAGGGCAGCATATTTCTCCAGCAACATCTTTAGAGTTTGGCTTCCAATACCACTGACCATTCTCATGCGCTAAAGAGTCACAAGCATATTTTTACAATCACAATGATTGGCACCTTTCATGACACTTTTAAAGCCACCTGTGTTGAAAATCGTGCCCATGTCTCTAAGCAGCCATGTCTCAACACAGAAGATACTTCTCCAAAGCTCATGGGCACACCACACCAGAGACATGAACTCTCTTCAGCAAGATCACAGCCTCCAACATCTTTCAAGCAATTCCATCACATAAACCAAGCTGTTTGGGCTAGGACAAACATTCACAAGTTCCTGATCCAAAGAGACCATAAAGTCTACATACAAAGCCATACATAACCCATGAGTAGTCCATAAGTAGAATATCAGCAAAGGCTCCTGCATATAGAGCATGTGTGCTGCAATATTCCACACACCACAATGATGTATGCCATCCTTTTAAGAAAGCACTTGTCTACCAACTTTTACTCCAGTGCAAACCACAATATAGCAAAACGCACATGTTTAATCATTTATTAAGCTGATTAGTCTTTGCAATACATTATTCTTATCATTCTTCCGTCATGCAGCTAGGCTACTTCCGTTATGCTTTCCATTCCACAATCTAGAGTCTTAAAGAATTCAAATTCCTGCTGTGTGACCTTCAGAGTCGCCTGCTTCACAACCCATGTGAGCTGTCTAGAACCACACAGGTGCTTCACTCTGGTAACGTTATTTACAGGTGGCAAGGGCAGCATATTTCTCCAGCAACATCTTTAGAGTTTGGCTTCCAATACCACTGACCATTCTCATGCGCTAAAGAGTCACAAGCATATTTTTACAATCACAATGATTGGCACCTTTCATGACACTTTTAAAGCCACCTGTGTTGAAAATCGTGCCCATGTCTCTAAGCAGCCATGTCTCAACACAGAAGATACTTCTCCAAAGCTCATGGGCACACCACACCAGAGACATGAACTCTCTTCAGCAAGATCACAGCCTCCAACATCTTTCAAGCAATTCCATCACATAAACCAAGCTGTTTGGGCTAGGACAAACATTCACAAGTTCCTGATCCAAAGAGACCATAAAGTCTACATACAAAGCCATACATAACCCATGAGTAGTCCATAAGTAGAATATCAGCAAAGGCTCCTGCATATAGAGCATGTGTGCTGCAATATTCCACACACCACAATGATGTATGCCATCCTTTTAAGAAAGCACTTGTCTACCAACTTTTACTCCAGTGCAAACCACAATATAGCAAAATGCACATGTTTAATCATTTATTAAGCTGATTAGTCTTTGCAATACATTATTCTTATCATTCTTCCGTCATGCAGCTAGGCTACTTCCGTTATGCTTTCCATTCCACAATCTAGAGTCTTAAAGAATTCAAATTCCTGCTGTGTGACCTTCAGAGTCGCCTGCTTCACAACCCATGTGAGCTGTCTAGAACCACACAGGTGCTTCACTCTGGTAACGTTATTTACAGGTGGCAAGGGCAGCATATTTCTCCAGCAACATCTTTAGAGTTTGGCTTCCAATACCACTGACCATTCTCATGCGCTAAAGAGTCACAAGCATATTTTTACAATCACAATGATTGGCACCTTTCATGACACTTTTAAAGCCACCTGTGTTGAAAATCGTGCCCATGTCTCTAAGCAGCCATGTCTCAACACAGAAGATACTTCTCCAAAGCTCATGGGCACACCACACCAGAGACATGAACTCTCTTCAGCAAGATCACAGCCTCCAACATCTTTCAAGCAATTCCATCACATAAACCAAGCTGTTTGGGCTAGGACAAACATTCACAAGTTCCTGATCCAAAGAGACCATAAAGTCTACATACAAAGCCATACATAACCCATGAGTAGTCCATAAGTAGAATATCAGCAAAGGCTCCTGCATATAGAGCATGTGTGCTGCAATATTCCACACACCACAATGATGTATGCCATCCTTTTAAGAAAGCACTTGTCTACCAACTTTTACTCCAGTGCAAACCACAATATAGCAAAACGCACATGTTTAATCATTTATTAAGCTGATTAGTCTTTGCAATACATTATTCTTATCATTCTTCCGTCATGCAGCTAGGCTACTTCCGTTATGCTTTCCATTCCACAATCTAGAGTCTTAAAGAATTCAAATTCCTGCTGTGTGACCTTCAGAGTCGCCTGCTTCACAACCCATGTGAGCTGTCTAGAACCACACAGGTGCTTCACTCTGGTAACGTTATTTACAGGTGGCAAGGGCAGCATATTTCTCCAGCAACATCTTTAGAGTTTGGCTTCCAATACCACTGACCATTCTCATGCGCTAAAGAGTCACAAGCATATTTTTACAATCACAATGATTGGCACCTTTCATGACACTTTTAAAGCCACCTGTGTTGAAAATCGTGCCCATGTCTCTAAGCAGCCATGTCTCAACACAGAAGATACTTCTCCAAAGCTCATGGGCACACCACACCAGAGACATGAACTCTCTTCAGCAAGATCACAGCCTCCAACATCTTTCAAGCAATTCCATCACATAAACCAAGCTGTTTGGGCTAGGACAAACATTCACAAGTTCCTGATCCAAAGAGACCATAAAGTCTACATACAAAGCCATACATAACCCATGAGTAGTCCATAAGTAGAATATCAGCAAAGGCTCCTGCATATAGAGCATGTGTGCTGCAATATTCCACACACCACAATGATGTATGCCATCCTTTTAAGAAAGCACTTGTCTACCAACTTTTACTCCAGTGCAAACCACAATATAGCAAAACGCACATGTTTAATCATTTATTAAGCTGATTAGTCTTTGCAATACATTATTCTTATCATTCTTCCGTCATGCAGCTAGGCTACTTCCGTTATGCTTTCCATTCCACAATCTAGAGTCTTAAAGAATTCAAATTCCTGCTGTGTGACCTTCAGAGTCGCCTGCTTCACAACCCATGTGAGCTGTCTAGAACCACACAGGTGCTTCACTCTGGTAACGTTATTTACAGGTGGCAAGGGCAGCATATTTCTCCAGCAACATCTTTAGAGTTTGGCTTCCAATACCACTGACCATTCTCATGCGCTAAAGAGTCACAAGCATATTTTTACAATCACAATGATTGGCACCTTTCATGACACTTTTAAAGCCACCTGTGTTGAAAATCGTGCCCATGTCTCTAAGCAGCCATGTCTCAACACAGAAGATACTTCTCCAAAGCTCATGGGCACACCACACCAGAGACATGAACTCTCTTCAGCAAGATCACAGCCTCCAACATCTTTCAAGCAATTCCATCACATAAACCAAGCTGTTTGGGCTAGGACAAACATTCACAAGTTCCTGATCCAAAGAGACCATAAAGTCTACATACAAAGCCATACATAACCCATGAGTAGTCCATAAGTAGAATATCAGCAAAGGCTCCTGCATATAGAGCATGTGTGCTGCAATATTCCACACACCACAATGATGTATGCCATCCTTTTAAGAAAGCACTTGTCTACCAACTTTTACTCCAGTGCAAACCACAATATAGCAAAATGCACATGTTTAATCATTTATTAAGCTGATTAGTCTTTGCAATACATTATTCTTATCATTCTTCCGTCATGCAGCTAGGCTACTTCCGTTATGCTTTCCATTCCACAATCTAGAGTCTTAAAGAATTCAAATTCCTGCTGTGTGACCTTCAGAGTCGCCTGCTTCACAACCCATGTGAGCTGTCTAGAACCACACAGGTGCTTCACTCTGGTAACGTTATTTACAGGTGGCAAGGGCAGCATATTTCTCCAGCAACATCTTTAGAGTTTGGCTTCCAATACCACTGACCATTCTCATGCGCTAAAGAGTCACAAGCATATTTTTACAATCACAATGATTGGCACCTTTCATGACACTTTTAAAGCCACCTGTGTTGAAAATCGTGCCCATGTCTCTAAGCAGCCATGTCTCAACACAGAAGATACTTCTCCAAAGCTCATGGGCACACCACACCAGAGACATGAACTCTCTTCAGCAAGATCACAGCCTCCAACATCTTTCAAGCAATTCCATCACATAAACCAAGCTGTTTGGGCTAGGACAAACATTCACAAGTTCCTGATCCAAAGAGACCATAAAGTCTACATACAAAGCCATACATAACCCATGAGTAGTCCATAAGTAGAATATCAGCAAAGGCTCCTGCATATAGAGCATGTGTGCTGCAATATTCCACACACCACAATGATGTATGCCATCCTTTTAAGAAAGCACTTGTCTACCAACTTTTACTCCAGTGCAAACCACAATATAGCAAAATGCACATGTTTAATCATTTATTAAGCTGATTAGTCTTTGCAATACATTATTCTTATCATTCTTCCGTCATGCAGCTAGGCTACTTCCGTTATGCTTTCCATTCCACAATCTAGAGTCTTAAAGAATTCAAATTCCTGCTGTGTGACCTTCAGAGTCGCCTGCTTCACAACCCATGTGAGCTGTCTAGAACCACACAGGTGCTTCACTCTGGTAACGTTATTTACAGGTGGCAAGGGCAGCATATTTCTCCAGCAACATCTTTAGAGTTTGGCTTCCAATACCACTGACCATTCTCATGCGCTAAAGAGTCACAAGCATATTTTTACAATCACAATGATTGGCACCTTTCATGACACTTTTAAAGCCACCTGTGTTGAAAATCGTGCCCATGTCTCTAAGCAGCCATGTCTCAACACAGAAGATACTTCTCCAAAGCTCATGGGCACACCACACCAGAGACATGAACTCTCTTCAGCAAGATCACAGCCTCCAACATCTTTCAAGCAATTCCATCACATAAACCAAGCTGTTTGGGCTAGGACAAACATTCACAAGTTCCTGATCCAAAGAGACCATAAAGTCTACATACAAAGCCATACATAACCCATGAGTAGTCCATAAGTAGAATATCAGCAAAGGCTCCTGCATATAGAGCATGTGTGCTGCAATATTCCACACACCACAATGATGTATGCCATCCTTTTAAGAAAGCACTTGTCTACCAACTTTTACTCCAGTGCAAACCACAATATAGCAAAACGCACATGTTTAATCATTTATTAAGCTGATTAGTCTTTGCAATACATTATTCTTATCATTCTTCCGTCATGCAGCTAGGCTACTTCCGTTATGCTTTCCATTCCACAATCTAGAGTCTTAAAGAATTCAAATTCCTGCTGTGTGACCTTCAGAGTCGCCTGCTTCACAACCCATGTGAGCTGTCTAGAACCACACAGGTGCTTCACTCTGGTAACGTTATTTACAGGTGGCAAGGGCAGCATATTTCTCCAGCAACATCTTTAGAGTTTGGCTTCCAATACCACTGACCATTCTCATGCGCTAAAGAGTCACAAGCATATTTTTACAATCACAATGATTGGCACCTTTCATGACACTTTTAAAGCCACCTGTGTTGAAAATCGTGCCCATGTCTCTAAGCAGCCATGTCTCAACACAGAAGATACTTCTCCAAAGCTCATGGGCACACCACACCAGAGACATGAACTCTCTTCAGCAAGATCACAGCCTCCAACATCTTTCAAGCAATTCCATCACATAAACCAAGCTGTTTGGGCTAGGACAAACATTCACAAGTTCCTGATCCAAAGAGACCATAAAGTCTACATACAAAGCCATACATAACCCATGAGTAGTCCATAAGTAGAATATCAGCAAAGGCTCCTGCATATAGAGCATGTGTGCTGCAATATTCCACACACCACAATGATGTATGCCATCCTTTTAAGAAAGCACTTGTCTACCAACTTTTACTCCAGTGCAAACCACAATATAGCAAAATGCACATGTTTAATCATTTATTAAGCTGATTAGTCTTTGCAATACATTATTCTTATCATTCTTCCGTCATGCAGCTAGGCTACTTCCGTTATGCTTTCCATTCCACAATCTAGAGTCTTAAAGAATTCAAATTCCTGCTGTGTGACCTTCAGAGTCGCCTGCTTCACAACCCATGTGAGCTGTCTAGAACCACACAGGTGCTTCACTCTGGTAACGTTATTTACAGGTGGCAAGGGCAGCATATTTCTCCAGCAACATCTTTAGAGTTTGGCTTCCAATACCACTGACCATTCTCATGCGCTAAAGAGTCACAAGCATATTTTTACAATCACAATGATTGGCACCTTTCATGACACTTTTAAAGCCACCTGTGTTGAAAATCGTGCCCATGTCTCTAAGCAGCCATGTCTCAACACAGAAGATACTTCTCCAAAGCTCATGGGCACACCACACCAGAGACATGAACTCTCTTCAGCAAGATCACAGCCTCCAACATCTTTCAAGCAATTCCATCACATAAACCAAGCTGTTTGGGCTAGGACAAACATTCACAAGTTCCTGATCCAAAGAGACCATAAAGTCTACATACAAAGCCATACATAACCCATGAGTAGTCCATAAGTAGAATATCAGCAAAGGCTCCTGCATATAGAGCATGTGTGCTGCAATATTCCACACACCACAATGATGTATGCCATCCTTTTAAGAAAGCACTTGTCTACCAACTTTTACTCCAGTGCAAACCACAATATAGCAAAATGCACATGTTTAATCATTTATTAAGCTGATTAGTCTTTGCAATACATTATTCTTATCATTCTTCCGTCATGCAGCTAGGCTACTTCCGTTATGCTTTCCATTCCACAATCTAGAGTCTTAAAGAATTCAAATTCCTGCTGTGTGACCTTCAGAGTCGCCTGCTTCACAACCCATGTGAGCTGTCTAGAACCACACAGGTGCTTCACTCTGGTAACGTTATTTACAGGTGGCAAGGGCAGCATATTTCTCCAGCAACATCTTTAGAGTTTGGCTTCCAATACCACTGACCATTCTCATGCGCTAAAGAGTCACAAGCATATTTTTACAATCACAATGATTGGCACCTTTCATGACACTTTTAAAGCCACCTGTGTTGAAAATCGTGCCCATGTCTCTAAGCAGCCATGTCTCAACACAGAAGATACTTCTCCAAAGCTCATGGGCACACCACACCAGAGACATGAACTCTCTTCAGCAAGATCACAGCCTCCAACATCTTTCAAGCAATTCCATCACATAAACCAAGCTGTTTGGGCTAGGACAAACATTCACAAGTTCCTGATCCAAAGAGACCATAAAGTCTACATACAAAGCCATACATAACCCATGAGTAGTCCATAAGTAGAATATCAGCAAAGGCTCCTGCATATAGAGCATGTGTGCTGCAATATTCCACACACCACAATGATGTATGCCATCCTTTTAAGAAAGCACTTGTCTACCAACTTTTACTCCAGTGCAAACCACAATATAGCAAAATGCACATGTTTAATCATTTATTAAGCTGATTAGTCTTTGCAATACATTATTCTTATCATTCTTCCGTCATGCAGCTAGGCTACTTCCGTTATGCTTTCCATTCCACAATCTAGAGTCTTAAAGAATTCAAATTCCTGCTGTGTGACCTTCAGAGTCGCCTGCTTCACAACCCATGTGAGCTGTCTAGAACCACACAGGTGCTTCACTCTGGTAACGTTATTTACAGGTGGCAAGGGCAGCATATTTCTCCAGCAACATCTTTAGAGTTTGGCTTCCAATACCACTGACCATTCTCATGCGCTAAAGAGTCACAAGCATATTTTTACAATCACAATGATTGGCACCTTTCATGACACTTTTAAAGCCACCTGTGTTGAAAATCGTGCCCATGTCTCTAAGCAGCCATGTCTCAACACAGAAGATACTTCTCCAAAGCTCATGGGCACACCACACCAGAGACATGAACTCTCTTCAGCAAGATCACAGCCTCCAACATCTTTCAAGCAATTCCATCACATAAACCAAGCTGTTTGGGCTAGGACAAACATTCACAAGTTCCTGATCCAAAGAGACCATAAAGTCTACATACAAAGCCATACATAACCCATGAGTAGTCCATAAGTAGAATATCAGCAAAGGCTCCTGCATATAGAGCATGTGTGCTGCAATATTCCACACACCACAATGATGTATGCCATCCTTTTAAGAAAGCACTTGTCTACCAACTTTTACTCCAGTGCAAACCACAATATAGCAAAATGCACATGTTTAATCATTTATTAAGCTGATTAGTCTTTGCAATACATTATTCTTATCATTCTTCCGTCATGCAGCTAGGCTACTTCCGTTATGCTTTCCATTCCACAATCTAGAGTCTTAAAGAATTCAAATTCCTGCTGTGTGACCTTCAGAGTCGCCTGCTTCACAACCCATGTGAGCTGTCTAGAACCACACAGGTGCTTCACTCTGGTAACGTTATTTACAGGTGGCAAGGGCAGCATATTTCTCCAGCAACATCTTTAGAGTTTGGCTTCCAATACCACTGACCATTCTCATGCGCTAAAGAGTCACAAGCATATTTTTACAATCACAATGATTGGCACCTTTCATGACACTTTTAAAGCCACCTGTGTTGAAAATCGTGCCCATTGTCTCTAAGCAGCCATGTCTCAACACAGAAGATACTTCTCCAAAGCTCATGGGCACACCACACCAGAGACATGAACTCTCTTCAGCAAGATCACAGCCTCCAACATCTTTCAAGCAATTCCATCACATAAACCAAGCTGTTTGGGCTAGGACAAACATTCACAAGTTCCTGATCCAAAGAGACCATAAAGTCTACATACAAAGCCATACATAACCCATGAGTAGTCCATAAGTAGAATATCAGCAAAGGCTCCTGCATATAGAGCATGTGTGCTGCAATATTCCACACACCACAATGATGTATGCCATCCTTTTAAGAAAGCACTTGTCTACCAACTTTTTACTCCAGTGCAAACCACAATATAGCAAAATGCACAGGTTTAATCATTTATTAAGCTGATTAGTCTTTGCAATACATTATTCTTATCATTCTTCCGTCATGCAGCTAGGCTACTTCCGTTATGCTTTCCATTCCACAATCTAGAGTCTTAAAGAATTCAAATTCCTGCTGTGTGACCTTCAGAGTCGCCTGCTTCACAACCCATGTGAGCTGTCTAGAACCACACAGGTGCTTCACTCTGGGTAACGTTATTTACAGGTGGCAAGGGCAGCATATTTCTCCAGCAACATCTTTAGAGTTTGGCTTCCAATACCACTGACCATTCTCATGCGCTAAAGAGTCACAAGCATATTTTTACAATCACAATGATTGGCACCTTTCATGACACTTTTAAAGCCACCTGTGTTGAAAATCGTGCCCATGTCTCTAAGCAGCCATGTCTCAACACAGAAGATACTTCTCCAAAGCTCATGGGCACACCACACCAGAGACATGAACTCTCTTCAGCAAGATCACAGCCTCCAACATCTTTCAAGCAATTCCATCACATAAACCAAGCTGTTTTGGGCTAGGACAAACATTCACAAGTTCCTGATCCAAAGAGACCATAAAGTCTACATACAAAGCCATACATAACCCATGAGTAGTCCATAAGTAGAATATCAGCAAAGGCTCCTGCATATAGAGCATGTGTGCTGCAATATTCCACACACCACAATGATGTATGCCATCCTTTTAAGAAAGCACTTGTCTACCAACTTTTTACTCCAGTGCAAACCACAATATAGCAAAACGCACATGTTTAATCATTTATTAAGCTGATTAGTCTTTGCAATACATTATTCTTATCATTCTTCCGTCATGCAGCTAGGCTACTTCCGTTATGCTTTCCATTCCACAATCTAGAGTCTTAAAGAATTCAAATTCCTGCTGTGTGACCTTCAGAGTCGCCTGCTTCACAACCCATGTGAGCTGTCTAGAACCACACAGGTGCTTCACTCTGGTAACGTTATTTACAGGTGGCAAGGGCAGCATATTTCTCCAGCAACATCTTTAGAGTTTGGCTTCCAATACCACTGACCATTCTCATGCGCTAAAGAGTCACAAGCATATTTTTACAATCACAATGATTGGCACCTTTCATGACACTTTTAAAGCCACCTGTGTTGAAAATCGTGCCCATGTCTCTAAGCAGCCATGTCTCAACACAGAAGATACTTCTCCAAAGCTCATGGGCACACCACACCAGAGACATGAACTCTCTTCAGCAAGATCACAGCCTCCAACATCTTTCAAGCAATTCCATCACATAAACCAAGCTGTTTGGGCTAGGACAAACATTCACAAGTTCCTGATCCAAAGAGACCATAAAGTCTACATACAAAAGCCATACATAACCCATGAGTAGTAGTCCATAAGTAGAATATCAGCAAAGGCTCCTGCATATAGAGCATGTGTGCTGCAATATTCCACACACCACAATGATGTATGCCATCCTTTTAAGAAAGCACTTGTCTACCAACTTTTACTCCAGTGCAAACCACAATATAGCAAAAACGCACATGTTTAATCATTTATTAAGCTGATTAGTCTTTGCAATACATTATTCTTATCATTCTTCCGTCATGCAGCTAGGCTACTTCCGTTATGCTTTCCATTCCACAATCTAGAGTCCTTAAAGAATTCAAATTCCTGCTGTGTGACCTTCAGAGTCGCCTGCTTCACAACCCATGTGAGCTGTCTAGAACCACACAGGTGCTTCACTCTGGTAACGTTATTTACAGGTGGCAAGGGCAGCATATTTCTCCAGCAACATCTTTAGAGTTTGGCTTCCAATACCACTGACCATTCTCATGCGCTAAAGAGTCACAAGCATATTTTTACAATCACAATGATTGGCACCTTTCATGACACTTTTAAAGCCACCTGTGTTTGAAAATCGTGCCCATGTCTCTAAGCAGCCATGTCTCAACACAGAAGATACTTCTCCAAAGCTCATGGGCACACCACAACCAGAGACATGAACTCTCTTCAGCAAGATCACAGCCTCCAACATCTTTCAAGCAATTCCATCACATAAACCAAGCTGTTTGGGCTAGGACAAACATTCACAAGTTCCTGATCCAAAGAGACCATAAAGTCTACATACAAAGCCATACATAAACCCATGAGTAGTCCATAAGTAGAATATCAGCAAAGGCTCCTGCATATAGAGCATGTGTGCTGCAATATTCCACACACCACAATGATGTATGCCATCCTTTTAAGAAAGCACTTGTCTACCAACTTTTACTCCAGTGCAAACCACAATATAGCAAAATGCACATGTTTAATCATTTATTAAGCTGATTAGTCTTTGCAATACATTATTCTTATCATTCTTCCGTCATGCAGCTAGGCTACTTCCGTTATGCTTTCCATTCCACAATCTAGAGTCTTAAAGAATTCAAATTCCTGCTGTGTGACCTTCAGAGTCGCCTGCTTCACAACCCATGTGAGCTGTCTAGAACCACACAGGTGCTTCACTCTGGTAACGTTATTTACAGGTGGCAAGGGCAGCATATTTCTCCGAGCAACATCTTTAGAGTTTGGCTTCCAATACCACTGACCCATTCTCATGCGCTAAAGAGTCACAAGCATAATTTTTACAATCACAATGATTGGCACCTTTCATGACACTTTTAAAGCCACCTGTGTTGAAAATCGTGCCCATGTCTCTAAGCAGCCATGTCTCAACACAGAAGATACTTCTCCAAAGCTTCATGGGCACACCACACCAGAGACATGAACTCTCTTCAGCAAGTATCACAGCCTCCAACATCTTTCAAGCAATTCCATTCACATAAACCAAGCTGTTTGGGCTATGACAAACATTCACAAGTTCCTGATCCAAAGAGACCATAAAGTCTACATACAAAGCCATACATAACCCATGAGTAGTCCATATTAGAATATCAGCAAAGGCTCCTGCATATAGAGCATGTGAGCTGCAATATATCCACACACCAATGATGTATGTCATCCTTTTAAGAAAGCACTTGTCTACCAACTTTTACTCCAGTGCAAACCACCAATATAGCAAAATGCACATGTTAATCATTTATTAAGCTGATTAGTCTTTGCAATACATTATTCTTATCATTCTTCCGTCATGCAGCTAGGCTACTTCCGTTATGCTTTCCATTCCACAATCTAGAGTCTTAAAGAATTCAAATTCTGCTGCTGTGTGACCTTCAGAGTCGCCTGCTTCACAACCCATGTGAGCTGTCTAGAACCACACCAGGTGCTTCACTCTGATAACGTTATTTACAGGTGGCAAGGGCAGCATATTTCTCCAGCAACATCTTTAGAGTTTGGCTTCCAATACCACTGACCATTCTCATGCGCTAAAGAGTCACAAGCATATTTTTACAATCACAATGATTGGCACCTTTCATGACACTTTTAAAGCCACCTGTGTTGAAAATCGTGCCCATGTCTCTAAGCAGCCATGTCTCAACACAGAAGATACTTCTCCAAAGCTCATGGGCACACCACACCAGAGACATGAACTCTCTCAGCAAGATCACAGCCTCCAACATCTTTCAAGCAATTCCATCACATAAACCAAGCTGTTTGAGCTAGGGACAAACATTCACAAGTTCCTGATCCAAAGAGACCATAAAGTCTACCATACAAAGCCATACATAACCATGAGTAGTCCATAAGTAGAATATCAGCAAAGGCTCCTGCATATAGAGCATGTGTGCTGCAATATTCCACACACCACAATGATGTATGTCATCCTATTAAGAAAGCACTTGTCTACCAACTTTTACTCCAGTGCAAACCACAATATAGCAAAATGCACATGTTTAATCATTTATTAAGCTGATTAGTCTTTGCAATACATTATTCCTTATCATTCTTCCGTCATGCAGCTAGGCTACTTCCGTTATGCTTTCCATTCCACAATCTAGAGTCTTAAAGAATTCAAATTCCTGCTGTGTGACCTTCAGAGTCGCCTGCTTCACAACCCATGTGAGCTGTCTAGAACCACACAGGTGCTTCACTCTGGTAACGTTATTTACAGGTGGCAAGGGCAGCATATTTCTCCAGCAACATCTTTAGAGTTTGGCTTCCAATACCACTGACCATTCTCATGCGCTAAAGAGTCACAAGAATATTTTTACAATCACAATGATTGGCACCTTTCATGACACTTTTAAAGCACCTGTGTTGAAAATCGTGCCCATGTCTCTAAGCAGCCATGTCTCAACACAGAAGATACTTCTCCAAAGCTCATGGGCACACCACACCAGAGACATGAACTCTCTTCAGCAAGATCACAGCCTCCAACATCTTTCAAGAAATTCCATCACATAAACCAAGCTGTTTGAGCTAGGACAAACATTCACAAGTTCCTGATCCAAAGAGACATAAAGTCTACATACAAAGCCATACATAACCCATGAGTAGTCCATAAGTAGAATATCAGCAAAGGCTCCTGCATATAGAGCATGTGTGCTGCAATATTCCACACACCACAATGATGTATGTCATCCTTTTAAGAAAGCACTTGTCTACCAACTTTTACTCCAGTGCAAACCACAATCTAGCAAATGCACATGTTTAATCATTTATTAAGCCTGATTAGTCTTTGCAATACATTATTCTTATCATTCTTCCGTCATGCAGCTAGGCTACTTCCGTTATGCTTTCCATTCCACAATCTAGAGTCTTAAAGAATTCAATTCCCTGCTGTGTGACCATCAGAGTCGCCTGCTTCACAACCCATGTGAGCTGTCTAGAACCACACAGGTGCTTCACTCTGATAACGTTATTTACAGGTGGCAAGGGCAGCATATTTCTCCAGCAACATACTTTAGAGTTTGGCTTCCAATACCACTGACCCATTCTCATGCGCTAAAGAGTCACAAGCATATTTTTACAATCACAATGATTGGCACCTTTCATGACACTTTTAAAGCCACCTGTGTTGAAAATCGTGCCCATGTCTCTAAGCAGGCCATGTCTCAACACAGAAGATACTTCTCCAAAGCTCATGGGCACACCACACCAGACGACATGAACTCTCTTCAGCAAGATCACAGCCTCCAACATCTTTCAAGCAATTCCATCACATAAACCAAGCTGTTTGAGCTAGGACAAACATTCACAAGTTCCTGATCCAAAGAGACCATAAAGTCTACATACAAAGCCATACATAACCCATGAGTAGTCCATAAGTAGAATATCAGCAAAGGCTCCTGCATATAGAGCATGTGTGCTGCAATATTCCACACACCCACAATGATGTATGTCATCCTTTTAAGAAAGCACTTGTCTACTAACTTTTACTCCAGTGCCAAACCACAATATAGCAAAATGCACATGTTTAATCATTTATTAAGCTGATTAGTCTTTGCAATACATTATTCTTATCATTCTTCCGTCATGCAGCTAGGCTACTTCCGTTATGCTTTCCATTCCACAATCTAGAGTCTTAAAGAATTCAAATTCCTGCTGTGTGAACCTTCAGAGTCGCCTGCTTCACAACCATGTGAGCTGTCTAGAACCACACAGGTGCTTCACTCTGGTAACGTTATTTACAGGTGGCAAGGGCAGCATATTTCTCCAGCAACATCTTTAGAGTTTGGCTTCCAATACCACTGACCATTCTCATGCGCTAAAGAGTCACAAGCATATTTTTACAATCACAATGATTGGCACCTTTCATGACACTTTTAAAGCCACCTGTGTTGAAAATCGTGCCCATGTCTCTAAGCAGCCATGTCTCAACACAGAAGATACTTCTCCAAAGCTCATGGGCACACCACACAGAGACATGAACTCTCTTCAGCAAGATCACAGCCTCCCAACATCTTTCAAGCAATTCCATCACATAAACCAAGCTGTTTGAGCTAGGACAAACATTCACAAGTTCCTGATCCAAAGAGACCATAAAGTCTACATACAAAGCCATACATAACCCATGAGTAGTCCATAAGTAGAATATCAGCAAAGGCTCCTGCATATAGAGCATGTGTGCTGCAATATTCCACAACAACCACAATGATGTATGTCATCCTTTTAAGAAAGCACTTGTCTACCAACTTTTACTCCAGTGCAAACCACAATATAGCAAAATGCACATGTTTAATCATTTATTAAGCTGATTAGTCTTTGCAATACATTATTCTTATCATTCTTCCGTCATGCAGCTAGGCTACTTCCGTTATGCTTTCCATTCCACAATCTAGAGTCTTAAAGAATTCAAAATTCCTGCTGTGTGACCTTCAGAGTCGCCTGCTTCACAACCCATGTGAGCTGTCTAGAACCACACAGGTGCTTCACTCTGGTAACGTTATTTACAGGTGGCAAGGGCAGCATATTTCTCCAGCAACATCTTTAGAGTTTGGCTTCCAATACCACTGACCATTCTCATGCGCTAAAGAGTCACAAGAATATTTTTACAATCACAATGATTGGCACCTTTCATGACACTTTTAAAGCCACCTGTGTTGAAAATCGTGCCCATGTCTCTAAGCAGCCATGTCTCAACACAGAAGATACTTCTCCAAAGCTCATGGGCACACCACACCAGAGACATGAACTCTCTTCAGCAAGATCACAGCCTCCAACATCTTTCAAGAAATTCCATCACATAAACCAAGCTGTTTGAGCTAGGACAAACATTCACAAGTTCCTGATCCAAAGAGACCATAAAGTCTACATACAAAGCCATACATAACCCATGAGTAGTCCATAAGTAGAATATCAGCAAAGGCTCCTGCATATAGAGCATGTGTGCTGCAATATTCCACACACCACAATGATGTATGTCATCCTTTTAAGAAAGCACTTGTCTACCAACTTTTACTCCAGTGCAAACCACAATATAGCAAAATGCACATGTTTAATCATTTATTAAGCTGATTAGTCTTTGCAATACATTATTCTTATCATTCTTCCGTCATGCAGCTAGGCTACTTCCGTTATGCTTTCCATTCCACAATCTAGAGTCTTAAAGAATTCAAATTCCTGCTGTGTGACCTTCAGAGTCGCCTGCTTCACAACCCATGTGAGCTGTCTAGAACCACACAGGTGCTTCACTCTGGTAACGTTATTTACAGGTGGCAAGGGCAGCATATTTCTCCAGCAACATCTTTAGAGTTTGGCTTCCAATACCACTGACCATTCTCATGCGCTAAAGAGTCACAAGCATATTTTTACAATCACAATGATTGGCACCTTTCATGACACTTTTAAAGCCACCTGTGTTGAAAATCGTGCCCATGTCTCTAAGCAGCCATGTCTCAACACAGAAGATACTTCTCCAAAGCTCATGGGCACACCACACCAGAGACATGAACTCTCTTCAGCAAGATCACAGCCTCCAACATCTTTCAAGCAATTCCATCACATAAACCAAGCTGTTTGAGCTAGGACAAACATTCACAAGTTCCTGATCCAAAGAGACCATAAAGTCTACATACAAAGCCATACATAACCCATGAGTAGTCCATAAGTAGAATATCAGCAAAGGCTCCTGCATATAGAGCATGTGTGCTGCAATATTCCACACACCACAATGATGTATGTCATCCTTTTAAGAAAGCACTTGTCTACCAACTTTTACTCCAGTGCAAACCACAATATAGCAAAATGCACATGTTTAATCATTTATTAAGCTGATTAGTCTTTGCAATACATTATTCTTATCATTCTTCCGTCATGCAGCTAGGCTACTTCCGTTATGCTTTCCATTCCACAATCTAGAGTCTTAAAGAATTCAAATTCCTGCTGTGTGACCTTCAGAGTCGCCTGCTTCACAACCCATGTGAGCTGTCTAGAACCACACAGGTGCTTCACTCTGATAACATTATTTACAGGTGGCAAGGGCAGCATATTTCTCCAGCAACATCTTTAGAGTTTGGCTTCCAATACCACTGACCATTCTCATGCGCTAAAGAGTCACAAGCATATTTTTACAATCACAATGATTGGCACCTTTCATGACACTTTTAAAGCCACCTGTGTTGAAAATCGTGCCCATGTCTCTAAGCAGCCATGTCTCAACACAGAAGATACTTCTCCAAAGCTCATGGGCACACCACACCAGAGACATGAACTCTCTTCAGCAAGATCACAGCCTCCAACATCTTTCAAGCAATTCCATCACATAAACCAAGCTGTTTGAGCTAGGACAAACATTCACAAGTTCCTGATCCAAAGAGACCATAAAGTCTACATACAAAGCCATACATAACCCATGAGTAGTCCATAAGTAGAATATCAGCAAAGGCTCCTGCATATAGAGCATGTGTGCTGCAATATTCCACACACCACAATGATGTATGTCATCCTTTTAAGAAAGCACTTGTCTACCAACTTTTACTCCAGTGCAAACCACAATATAGCAAAATGCACATGTTTAATCATTTATTAAGCTGATTAGTCTTTGCAATACATTATTCTTATCATTCTTCCGTCATGCAGCTAGGCTACTTCCGTTATGCTTTCCATTCCACAATCTAGAGTCTTAAAGAATTCAAATTCCTGCTGTGTGACCTTCAGAGTCGCCTGCTTCACAACCCATGTGAGCTGTCTAGAACCACACAGGTGCTTCACTCTGATAACGTTATTTACAGGTGGCAAGGGCAGCATATTTCTCCAGCAACATCTTTAGAGTTTGGCTTCCAATACCACTGACCATTCTCATGCGCTAAAGAGTCACAAGCATATTTTTACAATCACAATGATTGGCACCTTTCATGACACTTTTAAAGCCACCTGTGTTGAAAATCGTGCCCATGTCTCTAAGCAGCCATGTCTCAACACACAAGATACTTCTCCAAAGCTCATGGGCACACCACACCAGAGACATGAACTCTCTTCAGCAAGATCACAGCCTCCAACATCTTTCAAGCAATTCCATCACATAAACCAAGCTGTTTGAGCTAGGACAAACATTCACAAGTTCCTGATCCAAAGAGACCATAAAGTCTACATACAAAGCCATACATAACCCATGAGTAGTCCATAAGTAGAATATCAGCAAAGGCTCCTGCATATAGAGCATGTGTGCTGCAATATTCCACACACCACAATGATGTATGTCATCCTTTTAAGAAAGCACTTGTCTACCAACTTTTACTCCAGTGCAAACCACAATATAGCAAAATGCACATGTTTAATCATTTATTAAGCTGATTAGTCTTTGCAATACATTATTCTTATCATTCTTCCGTCATGCAGCTAGGCTACTTCCGTTATGCTTTCCATTCCACAATCTAGAGTCTTAAAGAATTCAAATTCCTGCTGTGTGACCTTCAGAGTCGCCTGCTTCACAACCCATGTGAGCTGTCTAGAACCACACAGGTGCTTCACTCTGATAACATTATTTACAGGTGGCAAGGGCAGCATATTTCTCCAGCAACATCTTTAGAGTTTGGCTTCCAATACCACTGACCATTCTCATGCGCTAAAGAGTCACAAGCATATTTTTACAATCACAATGATTGGCACCTTTCATGACACTTTTAAAGCCACCTGTGTTGAAAATCGTGCCCATGTCTCTAAGCAGCCATGTCTCAACACAGAAGATACTTCTCCAAAGCTCATGGGCACACCACACCAGAGACATGAACTCTCTTCAGCAAGATCACAGCCTCCAACATCTTTCAAGCAATTCCATCACATAAACCAAGCTGTTTGGGCTAGGACAAACATTCACAAGTTCCTGATCCAAAGAGACCATAAAGTCTACATACAAAGCCATAAATAACCCATGAATAGTCCATATACTGTTCACTAATTATATTTCTTATTACATTATATCCAGTCATCTTACAACAGTCCTCAGGACACGTATACTTCAAAAACGATAATAATTATCATTGGTCATTCTATAAAAAGAAGAAAATGTGAAATGTATTCTCACTATACCTGTTTAGAACAGTTTTGTAGATGTCAAAACTCATTACAAAGGCACAGACTTTATCAAAATGACAAACTTTAGAGGTTAGAAAGTTAACACTATTTAATTTGTAAATGAACAAAAATGCACGAGTGTCGCTTTAATTTGAAAAACGAATTGTTTTGTCTTGATTTGTTGTCCCGTTGCCTTGGTAAAATGCCTATAGCCTAAGGGCACGGCCTCCTTTTGATTATTCTTTTATTAATCTACAAAATAAAACTTTTCAGTCACATAAACAGACACAGGCAAGGTAAACTAAATGGCACACATAATTACAGACATATTTAAAATAATTGTACATTATCGTAACGTAATACAGACGAATAGCGCAGCCACGGGGGCGCATGGGTAAGTGGGGAATGCCCCATTGGACCGAGGCAAATTACCCATGAGGCCCCAGCGCGGCTCAGTTAAAAGATAGGTTTATGATGGTTAGGTTGTACAATTATTAAATACGTGTGTAATTGTTAGTATCATTTAGTTTAGCTTGCCTTGTGTCTGTTTATGTGACTGTACAGTCGTTGTCACTCCCGCCATGTTTGTGTCGCCATGTCATTAGACGTGTTCTTATATATCTTTTATGTGTAAATTAAATAAAAGGCGGAGTTTTCACATATCGACCGTGTGTGCAGCTGTTTTCCAGTGACTACAATCAAGTCCGTCTCCCTTTTAATTTGTAGATTTACAAAAACGCACGAGTGTCGCTTTAATTTGAAAAACTAATTGTTTTGACTTGATTTGTTGTCCCGTTGCCTTGGTAAAATGCCTATAGCCTAAGGGCACAGCCTCCTTTTGATTATTCTTTTAATAATCTACAAAATAAAACATTTCAGTAACATAAACAGACACAGGGCAAGGTAAACTAAATGGCACACATAATTACAGACATATTTAAAATAATTGTACATTATCGTAACGTAATACAGATGAATAGCGCAGCCACGGGGGCGCATGGGTAAGTGGGGAATGCCCCATTGGACCGAGGCAAATTACCCATGAGGCCCCAGCGCGGCTCAGTTAAAAGATAGGTTTATGATGGTTAGGTTGTACAATTATTAAATACGTGTGTAATTGTTAGTATCATTTAGTTTAGCTTGCCTTGTGTCTGTTTATGTGACTGTACAGTCGTTGTCACTCCCGCCATGTGTGTGTCGCCATCTCATAACACCTGTTCACATAAGAGTTTTATAGGTAAATTCAACATCATTAAAAGCTCCTACTTGTTTACCCTGTGTGCTACCATATTCCACCAACCTCAATTATGTCTGTTATTCTTTTAAGAACCCATATGTCTATCAACTTTTACTCCAGTGCAAACCACAATATAGCAAAATGCACATGTTTAATCATTTATTAAGCTGATTAGTCTTTGCAATACATTATTCTTATCATTCTTCCGTCATGCAGCTAGGCTACTTCCGTTATGCTTTCCATTCCACAATCTAGAGTCTTAAAGAATTCAAATTCCTGCTGTGTGACCTTCAGAGTCGCCTGCTTCACAACCCATGTGAGCTGTCTAGAACCACACAGGTGCTTCACTCTGGTAACGTTATTTACAGGTGGCAAGGGCAGCATATTTCTCCAGCAACATCTTTAGAGTTTGGCTTCCAATACCACTGACCATTCTCATGCGCTAAAGAGTCACAAGAATATTTTTACAATCACAATGATTGGCACCTTTCATGACACTTTTAAAGCCACCTGTGTTGAAAATCGTGCCCATGTCTCTAAGCAGCCATGTCTCAACACAGAAGATACTTCTCCAAAGCTCATGGGCACACCACACCAGAGACATGAACTCTCTTCAGCAAGATCACAGCCTCCAACATCTTTCAAGAAATTCCATCACATAAACCAAGCTGTTTGAGCTAGGACAAACATTCACAAGTTCCTGATCCAAAGAGACCATAAAGTCTACATACAAAGCCATACATAACCCATGAGTAGTCCATAAGTAGAATATCAGCAAAGGCTCCTGCATATAGAGCATGTGTGCTGCAATATTCCACACACCACAATGATGTATGTCATCCTTTTAAGAAAGCACTTGTCTACCAACTTTTACTCCAGTGCAAACCACAATATAGCAAAATGCACATGTTTAATCATTTATTAAGCTGATTAGTCTTTGCAATACATTATTCTTATCATTCTTCCGTCATGCAGCTAGGCTACTTCCGTTATGCTTTCCATTCCACAATCTAGAGTCTTAAAGAATTCAAATTCCTGCTGTGTGACCTTCAGAGTCGCCTGCTTCACAACCCATGTGAGCTGTCTAGAACCACACAGGTGCTTCACTCTGGTAACGTTATTTACAGGTGGCAAGGGCAGCATATTTCTCCAGCAACATCTTTAGAGTTTGGCTTCCAATACCACTGACCATTCTCATGCGCTAAAGAGTCACAAGCATATTTTTACAATCACAATGATTGGCACCTTTCATGACACTTTTAAAGCCACCTGTGTTGAAAATCGTGCCCATGTCTCTAAGCAGCCATGTCTCAACACAGAAGATACTTCTCCAAAGCTCATGGGCACACCACACCAGAGACATGAACTCTCTTCAGCAAGATCACAGCCTCCAACATCTTTCAAGCAATTCCATCACATAAACCAAGCTGTTTGAGCTAGGACAAACATTCACAAGTTCCTGATCCAAAGAGACCATAAAGTCTACATACAAAGCCATACATAACCCATGAGTAGTCCATAAGTAGAATATCAGCAAAGGCTCCTGCATATAGAGCATGTGTGCTGCAATATTCCACACACCACAATGATGTATGTCATCCTTTTAAGAAAGCACTTGTCTACCAACTTTTACTCCAGTGCAAACCACAATATAGCAAAATGCACATGTTTAATCATTTATTAAGCTGATTAGTCTTTGCAATACATTATTCTTATCATTCTTCCGTCATGCAGCTAGGCTACTTCCGTTATGCTTTCCATTCCACAATCTAGAGTCTTAAAGAATTCAAATTCCTGCTGTGTGACCTTCAGAGTCGCCTGCTTCACAACCCATGTGAGCTGTCTAGAACCACACAGGTGCTTCACTCTGGTAACGTTATTTACAGGTGGCAAGGGCAGCATATTTCTCCAGCAACATCTTTAGAGTTTGGCTTCCAATACCACTGACCATTCTCATGCGCTAAAGAGTCACAAGAATATTTTTACAATCACAATGATTGGCACCTTTCATGACACTTTTAAAGCCACCTGTGTTGAAAATCGTGCCCATGTCTCTAAGCAGCCATGTCTCAACACAGAAGATACTTCTCCAAAGCTCATGGGCACACCACACCAGAGACATGAACTCTCTTCAGCAAGATCACAGCCTCCAACATCTTTCAAGAAATTCCATCACATAAACCAAGCTGTTTGAGCTAGGACAAACATTCACAAGTTCCTGATCCAAAGAGACCATAAAGTCTACATACAAAGCCATACATAACCCATGAGTAGTCCATAAGTAGAATATCAGCAAAGGCTCCTGCATATAGAGCATGTGTGCTGCAATATTCCACACACCACAATGATGTATGTCATCCTTTTAAGAAAGCACTTGTCTACCAACTTTTACTCCAGTGCAAACCACAATATAGCAAAATGCACATGTTTAATCATTTATTAAGCTGATTAGTCTTTGCAATACATTATTCTTATCATTCTTCCGTCATGCAGCTAGGCTACTTCCGTTATGCTTTCCATTCCACAATCTAGAGTCTTAAAGAATTCAAATTCCTGCTGTGTGACCTTCAGAGTCGCCTGCTTCACAACCCATGTGAGCTGTCTAGAACCACACAGGTGCTTCACTCTGGTAACGTTATTTACAGGTGGCAAGGGCAGCATATTTCTCCAGCAACATCTTTAGAGTTTGGCTTCCAATACCACTGACCATTCTCATGCGCTAAAGAGTCACAAGCATATTTTTACAATCACAATGATTGGCACCTTTCATGACACTTTTAAAGCCACCTGTGTTGAAAATCGTGCCCATGTCTCTAAGCAGCCATGTCTCAACACAGAAGATACTTCTCCAAAGCTCATGGGCACACCACACCAGAGACATGAACTCTCTTCAGCAAGATCACAGCCTCCAACATCTTTCAAGAAATTCCATCACATAAACCAAGCTGTTTGAGCTAGGACAAACATTCACAAGTTCCTGATCCAAAGAGACCATAAAGTCTACATACAAAGCCATACATAACCCATGAGTAGTCCATAAGTAGAATATCAGCAAAGGCTCCTGCATATAGAGCATGTGTGCTGCAATATTCCACACACCACAATGATGTATGTCATCCTTTTAAGAAAGCACTTGTCTACCAACTTTTACTCCAGTGCAAACCACAATATAGCAAAATGCACATGTTTAATCATTTATTAAGCTGATTAGTCTTTGCAATACATTATTCTTATCATTCTTCCGTCATGCAGCTAGGCTACTTCCGTTATGCTTTCCATTCCACAATCTAGAGTCTTAAAGAATTCAAATTCCTGCTGTGTGACCTTCAGAGTCGCCTGCTTCACAACCCATGTGAGCTGTCTAGAACCACACAGGTGCTTCACTCTGGTAACGTTATTTACAGGTGGCAAGGGCAGCATATTTCTCCAGCAACATCTTTAGAGTTTGGCTTCCAATACCACTGACCATTCTCATGCGCTAAAGAGTCACAAGCATATTTTTACAATCACAATGATTGGCACCTTTCATGACACTTTTAAAGCCACCTGTGTTGAAAATCGTGCCCATGTCTCTAAGCAGCCATGTCTCAACACAGAAGATACTTCTCCAAAGCTCATGGGCACACCACACCAGAGACATGAACTCTCTTCAGCAAGATCACAGCCTCCAACATCTTTCAAGCAATTCCATCACATAAACCAAGCTGTTTGAGCTAGGACAAACATTCACAAGTTCCTGATCCAAAGAGACCATAAAGTCTACATACAAAGCCATACATAACCCATGAGTAGTCCATAAGTAGAATATCAGCAAAGGCTCCTGCATATAGAGCATGTGTGCTGCAATATTCCACACACCACAATGATGTATGTCATCCTTTTAAGAAAGCACTTGTCTACCAACTTTTACTCCAGTGCAAACCACAATATAGCAAAATGCACATGTTTAATCATTTATTAAGCTGATTAGTCTTTGCAATACATTATTCTTATCATTCTTCCGTCATGCAGCTAGGCTACTTCCGTTATGCTTTCCATTCCACAATCTAGAGTCTTAAAGAATTCAAATTCCTGCTGTGTGACCTTCAGAGTCGCCTGCTTCACAACCCATGTGAGCTGTCTAGAACCACACAGGTGCTTCACTCTGGTAACGTTATTTACAGGTGGCAAGGGCAGCATATTTCTCCAGCAACATCTTTAGAGTTTGGCTTCCAATACCACTGACCATTCTCATGCGCTAAAGAGTCACAAGAATATTTTTACAATCACAATGATTGGCACCTTTCATGACACTTTTAAAGCCACCTGTGTTGAAAATCGTGCCCATGTCTCTAAGCAGCCATGTCTCAACACAGAAGATACTTCTCCAAAGCTCATGGGCACACCACACCAGAGACATGAACTCTCTTCAGCAAGATCACAGCCTCCAACATCTTTCAAGAAATTCCATCACATAAACCAAGCTGTTTGAGCTAGGACAAACATTCACAAGTTCCTGATCCAAAGAGACCATAAAGTCTACATACAAAGCCATACATAACCCATGAGTAGTCCATAAGTAGAATATCAGCAAAGGCTCCTGCATATAGAGCATGTGTGCTGCAATATTCCACACACCACAATGATGTATGTCATCCTTTTAAGAAAGCACTTGTCTACCAACTTTTACTCCAGTGCAAACCACAATATAGCAAAATGCACATGTTTAATCATTTATTAAGCTGATTAGTCTTTGCAATACATTATTCTTATCATTCTTCCGTCATGCAGCTAGGCTACTTCCGTTATGCTTTCCATTCCACAATCTAGAGTCTTAAAGAATTCAAATTCCTGCTGTGTGACCTTCAGAGTCGCCTGCTTCACAACCCATGTGAGCTGTCTAGAACCACACAGGTGCTTCACTCTGGTAACGTTATTTACAGGTGGCAAGGGCAGCATATTTCTCCAGCAACATCTTTAGAGTTTGGCTTCCAATACCACTGACCATTCTCATGCGCTAAAGAGTCACAAGCATATTTTTACAATCACAATGATTGGCACCTTTCATGACACTTTTAAAGCCACCTGTGTTGAAAATCGTGCCCATGTCTCTAAGCAGCCATGTCTCAACACAGAAGATACTTCTCCAAAGCTCATGGGCACACCACACCAGAGACATGAACTCTCTTCAGCAAGATCACAGCCTCCAACATCTTTCAAGCAATTCCATCACATAAACCAAGCTGTTTGAGCTAGGACAAACATTCACAAGTTCCTGATCCAAAGAGACCATAAAGTCTACATACAAAGCCATACATAACCCATGAGTAGTCCATAAGTAGAATATCAGCAAAGGCTCCTGCATATAGAGCATGTGTGCTGCAATATTCCACACACCACAATGATGTATGTCATCCTTTTAAGAAAGCACTTGTCTACTAACTTTTACTCCAGTGCAAACCACAATATAGCAAAATGCACATGTTTAATCATTTATTAAGCTGATTAGTCTTTGCAATACATTATTCTTATCATTCTTCCGTCATGCAGCTAGGCTACTTCCGTTATGCTTTCCATTCCACAATCTAGAGTCTTAAAGAATTCAAATTCCTGCTGTGTGACCTTCAGAGTCGCCTGCTTCACAACCCATGTGAGCTGTCTAGAACCACACAGGTGCTTCACTCTGGTAACGTTATTTACAGGTGGCAAGGGCAGCATATTTCTCCAGCAACATCTTTAGAGTTTGGCTTCCAATACCACTGACCATTCTCATGCGCTAAAGAGTCACAAGCATATTTTTACAATCACAATGATTGGCACCTTTCATGACACTTTTAAAGCCACCTGTGTTGAAAATCGTGCCCATGTCTCTAAGCAGCCATGTCTCAACACAGAAGATACTTCTCCAAAGCTCATGGGCACACCACACCAGAGACATGAACTCTCTTCAGCAAGATCACAGCCTCCAACATCTTTCAAGCAATTCCATCACATAAACCAAGCTGTTTGAGCTAGGACAAACATTCACAAGTTCCTGATCCAAAGAGACCATAAAGTCTACATACAAAGCCATACATAACCCATGAGTAGTCCATAAGTAGAATATCAGCAAAGGCTCCTGCATATAGAGCATGTGTGCTGCAATATTCCACACACCACAATGATGTATGTCATCCTTTTAAGAAAGCACTTGTCTACCAACTTTTACTCCAGTGCAAACCACAATATAGCAAAATGCACATGTTTAATCATTTATTAAGCTGATTAGTCTTTGCAATACATTATTCTTATCATTCTTCCGTCATGCAGCTAGGCTACTTCCGTTATGCTTTCCATTCCACAATCTAGAGTCTTAAAGAATTCAAATTCCTGCTGTGTGACCTTCAGAGTCGCCTGCTTCACAACCCATGTGAGCTGTCTAGAACCACACAGGTGCTTCACTCTGGTAACGTTATTTACAGGTGGCAAGGGCAGCATATTTCTCCAGCAACATCTTTAGAGTTTGGCTTCCAATACCACTGACCATTCTCATGCGCTAAAGAGTCACAAGAATATTTTTACAATCACAATGATTGGCACCTTTCATGACACTTTTAAAGCCACCTGTGTTGAAAATCGTGCCCATGTCTCTAAGCAGCCATGTCTCAACACAGAAGATACTTCTCCAAAGCTCATGGGCACACCACACCAGAGACATGAACTCTCTTCAGCAAGATCACAGCCTCCAACATCTTTCAAGAAATTCCATCACATAAACCAAGCTGTTTGAGCTAGGACAAACATTCACAAGTTCCTGATCCAAAGAGACCATAAAGTCTACATACAAAGCCATACATAACCCATGAGTAGTCCATAAGTAGAATATCAGCAAAGGCTCCTGCATATAGAGCATGTGTGCTGCAATATTCCACACACCACAATGATGTATGTCATCCTTTTAAGAAAGCACTTGTCTACCAACTTTTACTCCAGTGCAAACCACAATATAGCAAAATGCACATGTTTAATCATTTATTAAGCTGATTAGTCTTTGCAATACATTATTCTTATCATTCTTCCGTCATGCAGCTAGGCTACTTCCGTTATGCTTTCCATTCCACAATCTAGAGTCTTAAAGAATTCAAATTCCTGCTGTGTGACCTTCAGAGTCGCCTGCTTCACAACCCATGTGAGCTGTCTAGAACCACACAGGTGCTTCACTCTGGTAACGTTATTTACAGGTGGCAAGGGCAGCATATTTCTCCAGCAACATCTTTAGAGTTTGGCTTCCAATACCACTGACCATTCTCATGCGCTAAAGAGTCACAAGCATATTTTTACAATCACAATGATTGGCACCTTTCATGACACTTTTAAAGCCACCTGTGTTGAAAATCGTGCCCATGTCTCTAAGCAGCCATGTCTCAACACAGAAGATACTTCTCCAAAGCTCATGGGCACACCACACCAGAGACATGAACTCTCTTCAGCAAGATCACAGCCTCCAACATCTTTCAAGCAATTCCATCACATAAACCAAGCTGTTTGAGCTAGGACAAACATTCACAAGTTCCTGATCCAAAGAGACCATAAAGTCTACATACAAAGCCATACATAACCCATGAGTAGTCCATAAGTAGAATATCAGCAAAGGCTCCTGCATATAGAGCATGTGTGCTGCAATATTCCACACACCACAATGATGTATGTCATCCTTTTAAGAAAGCACTTGTCTACCAACTTTTACTCCAGTGCAAACCACAATATAGCAAAATGCACATGTTTAATCATTTATTAAGCTGATTAGTCTTTGCAATACATTATTCTTATCATTCTTCCGTCATGCAGCTAGGCTACTTCCGTTATGCTTTCCATTCCACAATCTAGAGTCTTAAAGAATTCAAATTCCTGCTGTGTGACCTTCAGAGTCGCCTGCTTCACAACCCATGTGAGCTGTCTAGAACCACACAGGTGCTTCACTCTGATAACATTATTTACAGGTGGCAAGGGCAGCATATTTCTCCAGCAACATCTTTAGAGTTTGGCTTCCAATACCACTGACCATTCTCATGCGCTAAAGAGTCACAAGCATATTTTTACAATCACAATGATTGGCACCTTTCATGACACTTTTAAAGCCACCTGTGTTGAAAATCGTGCCCATGTCTCTAAGCAGCCATGTCTCAACACAGAAGATACTTCTCCAAAGCTCATGGGCACACCACACCAGAGACATGAACTCTCTTCAGCAAGATCACAGCCTCCAACATCTTTCAAGCAATTCCATCACATAAACCAAGCTGTTTGAGCTAGGACAAACATTCACAAGTTCCTGATCCAAAGAGACCATAAAGTCTACATACAAAGCCATACATAACCCATGAGTAGTCCATAAGTAGAATATCAGCAAAGGCTCCTGCATATAGAGCATGTGTGCTGCAATATTCCACACACCACAATGATGTATGTCATCCTTTTAAGAAAGCACTTGTCTACCAACTTTTACTCCAGTGCAAACCACAATATAGCAAAATGCACATGTTTAATCATTTATTAAGCTGATTAGTCTTTGCAATACATTATTCTTATCATTCTTCCGTCATGCAGCTAGGCTACTTCCGTTATGCTTTCCATTCCACAATCTAGAGTCTTAAAGAATTCAAATTCCTGCTGTGTGACCTTCAGAGTCGCCTGCTTCACAACCCATGTGAGCTGTCTAGAACCACACAGGTGCTTCACTCTGATAACGTTATTTACAGGTGGCAAGGGCAGCATATTTCTCCAGCAACATCTTTAGAGTTTGGCTTCCAATACCACTGACCATTCTCATGCGCTAAAGAGTCACAAGCATATTTTTACAATCACAATGATTGGCACCTTTCATGACACTTTTAAAGCCACCTGTGTTGAAAATCGTGCCCATGTCTCTAAGCAGCCATGTCTCAACACACAAGATACTTCTCCAAAGCTCATGGGCACACCACACCAGAGACATGAACTCTCTTCAGCAAGATCACAGCCTCCAACATCTTTCAAGCAATTCCATCACATAAACCAAGCTGTTTGAGCTAGGACAAACATTCACAAGTTCCTGATCCAAAGAGACCATAAAGTCTACATACAAAGCCATACATAACCCATGAGTAGTCCATAAGTAGAATATCAGCAAAGGCTCCTGCATATAGAGCATGTGTGCTGCAATATTCCACACACCACAATGATGTATGTCATCCTTTTAAGAAAGCACTTGTCTACCAACTTTTACTCCAGTGCAAACCACAATATAGCAAAATGCACATGTTTAATCATTTATTAAGCTGATTAGTCTTTGCAATACATTATTCTTATCATTCTTCCGTCATGCAGCTAGGCTACTTCCGTTATGCTTTCCATTCCACAATCTAGAGTCTTAAAGAATTCAAATTCCTGCTGTGTGACCTTCAGAGTCGCCTGCTTCACAACCCATGTGAGCTGTCTAGAACCACACAGGTGCTTCACTCTGATAACATTATTTACAGGTGGCAAGGGCAGCATATTTCTCCAGCAACATCTTTAGAGTTTGGCTTCCAATACCACTGACCATTCTCATGCGCTAAAGAGTCACAAGCATATTTTTACAATCACAATGATTGGCACCTTTCATGACACTTTTAAAGCCACCTGTGTTGAAAATCGTGCCCATGTCTCTAAGCAGCCATGTCTCAACACAGAAGATACTTCTCCAAAGCTCATGGGCACACCACACCAGAGACATGAACTCTCTTCAGCAAGATCACAGCCTCCAACATCTTTCAAGCAATTCCATCACATAAACCAAGCTGTTTGGGCTAGGACAAACATTCACAAGTTCCTGATCCAAAGAGACCATAAAGTCTACATACAAAGCCATAAATAACCCATGAATAGTCCATATACTGTTCACTAATTATATTTCTTATTACATTATATCCAGTCATCTTACAACAGTCCTCAGGACACGTATACTTCAAAAACGATAATAATTATCATTGGTCATTCTATAAAAAGAAGAAAATGTGAAATGTATTCTCACTATACCTGTTTAGAACAGTTTTGTAGATGTCAAAACTCATTACAAAGGCACAGACTTTATCAAAATGACAAACTTTAGAGGTTAGAAAGTTAACACTATTTAATTTGTAAATGAACAAAAATGCACGAGTGTCGCTTTAATTTGAAAAACGAATTGTTTTGTCTTGATTTGTTGTCCCGTTGCCTTGGTAAAATGCCTATAGCCTAAGGGCACGGCCTCCTTTTGATTATTCTTTTATTAATCTACAAAATAAAACTTTTCAGTCACATAAACAGACACAGGCAAGGTAAACTAAATGGCACACATAATTACAGACATATTTAAAATAATTGTACATTATCGTAACGTAATACAGACGAATAGCGCAGCCACGGGGGCGCATGGGTAAGTGGGGAATGCCCCATTGGACCGAGGCAAATTACCCATGAGGCCCCAGCGCGGCTCAGTTAAAAGATAGGTTTATGATGGTTAGGTTGTACAATTATTAAATACGTGTGTAATTGTTAGCATCATTTAGTTTAGCTTGCCTTGTGTCTGTTTATGTGACTGTACAGTCGTTGTCACTCCCGCCATGTTTGTGTCGCCATGTCATTAGACGTGTTCTTATATATCTTTTATGTGTAAATTAAATAAAAGGCGGAGTTTTCACATATCGACCGTGTGTGCAGCTGTTTTCCAGTGACTACAATCAAGTCCGTCTCCCTTTTAATTTGTAGATTTACAAAAACGCACGAGTGTCGCTTTAATTTGAAAAACTAATTGTTTTGACTTGATTTGTTGTCCCGTTGCCTTGGTAAAATGCCTATAGCCTAAGGGCACAGCCTCCTTTTGATTATTCTTTTAATAATCTACAAAATAAAACATTTCAGTAACATAAACAGACACAGGGCAAGGTAAACTAAATGGCACACATAATTACAGACATATTTAAAATAATTGTACATTATCGTAACGTAATACAGATGAATAGCGCAGCCACGGGGGCGCATGGGTAAGTGGGGAATGCCCCATTGGACCGAGGCAAATTACCCATGAGGCCCCAGCGCGGCTCAGTTAAAAGATAGGTTTATGATGGTTAGGTTGTACAATTATTAAATACGTGTGTAATTGTTAGTATCATTTAGTTTAGCTTGCCTTGTGTCTGTTTATGTGACTGTACAGTCGTTGTCACTCCCGCCATGTGTGTGTCGCCATCTCATAACACCTGTTCACATAAGAGTTTTATAGGTAAATTCAACATCATTAAAAGCTCCTACTTGTTTACCCTGTGTGCTACCATATTCCACCAACCTCAATTATGTCTGTTATTCTTTTAAGAACCCATATGTCTATCAACTTTTACTCCAGTGCAAACCACAATATAGCAAAATGCACATGTTTAATCATTTATTAAGCTGATTAGTCTTTGCAATACATTATTCTTATCATTCTTCCGTCATGCAGCTAGGCTACTTCCGTTATGCTTTCCATTCCACAATCTAGAGTCTTAAAGAATTCAAATTCCTGCTGTGTGACCTTCAGAGTCGCCTGCTTCACAACCCATGTGAGCTGTCTAGAACCACACAGGTGCTTCACTCTGGTAACGTTATTTACAGGTGGCAAGGGCAGCATATTTCTCCAGCAACATCTTTAGAGTTTGGCTTCCAATACCACTGACCATTCTCATGCGCTAAAGAGTCACAAGAATATTTTTACAATCACAATGATTGGCACCTTTCATGACACTTTTAAAGCCACCTGTGTTGAAAATCGTGCCCATGTCTCTAAGCAGCCATGTCTCAACACAGAAGATACTTCTCCAAAGCTCATGGGCACACCACACCAGAGACATGAACTCTCTTCAGCAAGATCACAGCCTCCAACATCTTTCAAGAAATTCCATCACATAAACCAAGCTGTTTGAGCTAGGACAAACATTCACAAGTTCCTGATCCAAAGAGACCATAAAGTCTACATACAAAGCCATACATAACCCATGAGTAGTCCATAAGTAGAATATCAGCAAAGGCTCCTGCATATAGAGCATGTGTGCTGCAATATTCCACACACCACAATGATGTATGTCATCCTTTTAAGAAAGCACTTGTCTACCAACTTTTACTCCAGTGCAAACCACAATATAGCAAAATGCACATGTTTAATCATTTATTAAGCTGATTAGTCTTTGCAATACATTATTCTTATCATTCTTCCGTCATGCAGCTAGGCTACTTCCGTTATGCTTTCCATTCCACAATCTAGAGTCTTAAAGAATTCAAATTCCTGCTGTGTGACCTTCAGAGTCGCCTGCTTCACAACCCATGTGAGCTGTCTAGAACCACACAGGTGCTTCACTCTGGTAACGTTATTTACAGGTGGCAAGGGCAGCATATTTCTCCAGCAACATCTTTAGAGTTTGGCTTCCAATACCACTGACCATTCTCATGCGCTAAAGAGTCACAAGCATATTTTTACAATCACAATGATTGGCACCTTTCATGACACTTTTAAAGCCACCTGTGTTGAAAATCGTGCCCATGTCTCTAAGCAGCCATGTCTCAACACAGAAGATACTTCTCCAAAGCTCATGGGCACACCACACCAGAGACATGAATTCTCTTCAGCAAGATCACAGCCTCCAACATCTTTCAAGCAATTCCATCACATAAACCAAGCTGTTTGAGCTAGGACAAACATTCACAAGTTCCTGATCCAAAGAGACCATAAAGTCTACATACAAAGCCATACATAACCCATGAGTAGTCCATAAGTAGAATATCAGCAAAGGCTCCTGCATATAGAGCATGTGTGCTGCAATATTCCACACACCACAATGATGTATGTCATCCTTTTAAGAAAGCACTTGTCTACCAACTTTTACTCCAGTGCAAACCACAATATAGCAAAATGCACATGTTTAATCATTTATTAAGCTGATTAGTCTTTGCAATACATTATTCTTATCATTCTTCCGTCATGCAGCTAGGCTACTTCCGTTATGCTTTCCATTCCACAATCTAGAGTCTTAAAGAATTCAAATTCCTGCTGTGTGACCTTCAGAGTCGCCTGCTTCACAACCCATGTGAGCTGTCTAGAACCACACAGGTGCTTCACTCTGGTAACGTTATTTACAGGTGGCAAGGGCAGCATATTTCTCCAGCAACATCTTTAGAGTTTGGCTTCCAATACCACTGACCATTCTCATGCGCTAAAGAGTCACAAGAATATTTTTACAATCACAATGATTGGCACCTTTCATGACACTTTTAAAGCCACCTGTGTTGAAAATCGTGCCCATGTCTCTAAGCAGCCATGTCTCAACACAGAAGATACTTCTCCAAAGCTCATGGGCACACCACACCAGAGACATGAACTCTCTTCAGCAAGATCACAGCCTCCAACATCTTTCAAGAAATTCCATCACATAAACCAAGCTGTTTGAGCTAGGACAAACATTCACAAGTTCCTGATCCAAAGAGACCATAAAGTCTACATACAAAGCCATACATAACCCATGAGTAGTCCATAAGTAGAATATCAGCAAAGGCTCCTGCATATAGAGCATGTGTGCTGCAATATTCCACACACCACAATGATGTATGTCATCCTTTTAAGAAAGCACTTGTCTACCAACTTTTACTCCAGTGCAAACCACAATATAGCAAAATGCACATGTTTAATCATTTATTAAGCTGATTAGTCTTTGCAATACATTATTCTTATCATTCTTCCGTCATGCAGCTAGGCTACTTCCGTTATGCTTTCCATTCCACAATCTAGAGTCTTAAAGAATTCAAATTCCTGCTGTGTGACCTTCAGAGTCGCCTGCTTCACAACCCATGTGAGCTGTCTAGAACCACACAGGTGCTTCACTCTGGTAACGTTATTTACAGGTGGCAAGGGCAGCATATTTCTCCAGCAACATCTTTAGAGTTTGGCTTCCAATACCACTGACCATTCTCATGCGCTAAAGAGTCACAAGAATATTTTTACAATCACAATGATTGGCACCTTTCATGACACTTTTAAAGCCACCTGTGTTGAAAATCGTGCCCATGTCTCTAAGCAGCCATGTCTCAACACAGAAGATACTTCTCCAAAGCTCATGGGCACACCACACCAGAGACATGAACTCTCTTCAGCAAGATCACAGCCTCCAACATCTTTCAAGAAATTCCATCACATAAACCAAGCTGTTTGAGCTAGGACAAACATTCACAAGTTCCTGATCCAAAGAGACCATAAAGTCTACATACAAAGCCATACATAACCCATGAGTAGTCCATAAGTAGAATATCAGCAAAGGCTCCTGCATATAGAGCATGTGTGCTGCAATATTCCACACACCACAATGATGTATGTCATCCTTTTAAGAAAGCACTTGTCTACCAACTTTTACTCCAGTGCAAACCACAATATAGCAAAATGCACATGTTTAATCATTTATTAAGCTGATTAGTCTTTGCAATACATTATTCTTATCATTCTTCCGTCATGCAGCTAGGCTACTTCCGTTATGCTTTCCATTCCACAATCTAGAGTCTTAAAGAATTCAAATTCCTGCTGTGTGACCTTCAGAGTCGCCTGCTTCACAACCCATGTGAGCTGTCTAGAACCACACAGGTGCTTCACTCTGGTAACGTTATTTACAGGTGGCAAGGGCAGCATATTTCTCCAGCAACATCTTTAGAGTTTGGCTTCCAATACCACTGACCATTCTCATGCGCTAAAGAGTCACAAGCATATTTTTACAATCACAATGATTGGCACCTTTCATGACACTTTTAAAGCCACCTGTGTTGAAAATCGTGCCCATGTCTCTAAGCAGCCATGTCTCAACACAGAAGATACTTCTCCAAAGCTCATGGGCACACCACACCAGAGACATGAACTCTCTTCAGCAAGATCACAGCCTCCAACATCTTTCAAGCAATTCCATCACATAAACCAAGCTGTTTGAGCTAGGACAAACATTCACAAGTTCCTGATCCAAAGAGACCATAAAGTCTACATACAAAGCCATACATAACCCATGAGTAGTCCATAAGTAGAATATCAGCAAAGGCTCCTGCATATAGAGCATGTGTGCTGCAATATTCCACACACCACAATGATGTATGTCATCCTTTTAAGAAAGCACTTGTCTACCAACTTTTACTCCAGTGCAAACCACAATATAGCAAAATGCACATGTTTAATCATTTATTAAGCTGATTAGTCTTTGCAATACATTATTCTTATCATTCTTCCGTCATGCAGCTAGGCTACTTCCGTTATGCTTTCCATTCCACAATCTAGAGTCTTAAAGAATTCAAATTCCTGCTGTGTGACCTTCAGAGTCGCCTGCTTCACAACCCATGTGAGCTGTCTAGAACCACACAGGTGCTTCACTCTGGTAACGTTATTTACAGGTGGCAAGGGCAGCATATTTCTCCAGCAACATCTTTAGAGTTTGGCTTCCAATACCACTGACCATTCTCATGCGCTAAAGAGTCACAAGAATATTTTTACAATCACAATGATTGGCACCTTTCATGACACTTTTAAAGCCACCTGTGTTGAAAATCGTGCCCATGTCTCTAAGCAGCCATGTCTCAACACAGAAGATACTTCTCCAAAGCTCATGGGCACACCACACCAGAGACATGAACTCTCTTCAGCAAGATCACAGCCTCCAACATCTTTCAAGCAATTCCATCACATAAACCAAGCTGTTTGAGCTAGGACAAACATTCACAAGTTCCTGATCCAAAGAGACCATAAAGTCTACATACAAAGCCATACATAACCCATGAGTAGTCCATAAGTAGAATATCAGCAAAGGCTCCTGCATATAGAGCATGTGTGCTGCAATATTCCACACACCACAATGATGTATGTCATCCTTTTAAGAAAGCACTTGTCTACTAACTTTTACTCCAGTGCAAACCACAATATAGCAAAATGCACATGTTTAATCATTTATTAAGCTGATTAGTCTTTGCAATACATTATTCTTATCATTCTTCCGTCATGCAGCTAGGCTACTTCCGTTATGCTTTCCATTCCACAATCTAGAGTCTTAAAGAATTCAAATTCCTGCTGTGTGACCTTCAGAGTCGCCTGCTTCACAACCCATGTGAGCTGTCTAGAACCACACAGGTGCTTCACTCTGGTAACGTTATTTACAGGTGGCAAGGGCAGCATATTTCTCCAGCAACATCTTTAGAGTTTGGCTTCCAATACCACTGACCATTCTCATGCGCTAAAGAGTCACAAGCATATTTTTACAATCACAATGATTGGCACCTTTCATGACACTTTTAAAGCCACCTGTGTTGAAAATCGTGCCCATGTCTCTAAGCAGCCATGTCTCAACACAGAAGATACTTCTCCAAAGCTCATGGGCACACCACACCAGAGACATGAACTCTCTTCAGCAAGATCACAGCCTCCAACATCTTTCAAGCAATTCCATCACATAAACCAAGCTGTTTGAGCTAGGACAAACATTCACAAGTTCCTGATCCAAAGAGACCATAAAGTCTACATACAAAGCCATACATAACCCATGAGTAGTCCATAAGTAGAATATCAGCAAAGGCTCCTGCATATAGAGCATGTGTGCTGCAATATTCCACACACCACAATGATGTATGTCATCCTTTTAAGAAAGCACTTGTCTACCAACTTTTACTCCAGTGCAAACCACAATATAGCAAAATGCACATGTTTAATCATTTATTAAGCTGATTAGTCTTTGCAATACATTATTCTTATCATTCTTCCGTCATGCAGCTAGGCTACTTCCGTTATGCTTTCCATTCCACAATCTAGAGTCTTAAAGAATTCAAATTCCTGCTGTGTGACCTTCAGAGTCGCCTGCTTCACAACCCATGTGAGCTGTCTAGAACCACACAGGTGCTTCACTCTGGTAACGTTATTTACAGGTGGCAAGGGCAGCATATTTCTCCAGCAACATCTTTAGAGTTTGGCTTCCAATACCACTGACCATTCTCATGCGCTAAAGAGTCACAAGAATATTTTTACAATCACAATGATTGGCACCTTTCATGACACTTTTAAAGCCACCTGTGTTGAAAATCGTGCCCATGTCTCTAAGCAGCCATGTCTCAACACAGAAGATACTTCTCCAAAGCTCATGGGCACACCACACCAGAGACATGAACTCTCTTCAGCAAGATCACAGCCTCCAACATCTTTCAAGAAATTCCATCACATAAACCAAGCTGTTTGAGCTAGGACAAACATTCACAAGTTCCTGATCCAAAGAGACCATAAAGTCTACATACAAAGCCATACATAACCCATGAGTAGTCCATAAGTAGAATATCAGCAAAGGCTCCTGCATATAGAGCATGTGTGCTGCAATATTCCACACACCACAATGATGTATGTCATCCTTTTAAGAAAGCACTTGTCTACCAACTTTTACTCCAGTGCAAACCACAATATAGCAAAATGCACATGTTTAATCATTTATTAAGCTGATTAGTCTTTGCAATACATTATTCTTATCATTCTTCCGTCATGCAGCTAGGCTACTTCCGTTATGCTTTCCATTCCACAATCTAGAGTCTTAAAGAATTCAAATTCCTGCTGTGTGACCTTCAGAGTCGCCTGCTTCACAACCCATGTGAGCTGTCTAGAACCACACAGGTGCTTCACTCTGGTAACGTTATTTACAGGTGGCAAGGGCAGCATATTTCTCCAGCAACATCTTTAGAGTTTGGCTTCCAATACCACTGACCATTCTCATGTGCTAAAGAGTCACAAGCATATTTTTACAATCACAATGATTGGCACCTTTCATGACACTTTTAAAGCCACCTGTGTTGAAAATCGTGCCCATGTCTCTAAGCAGCCATGTCTCAACACAGAAGATACTTCTCCAAAGCTCATGGGCACACCACACCAGAGACATGAACTCTCTTCAGCAAGATCACAGCCTCCAACATCTTTCAAGCAATTCCATCACATAAACCAAGCTGTTTGAGCTAGGACAAACATTCACAAGTTCCTGATCCAAAGAGACCATAAAGTCTACATACAAAGCCATACATAACCCATGAGTAGTCCATAAGTAGAATATCAGCAAAGGCTCCTGCATATAGAGCATGTGTGCTGCAATATTCCACACACCACAATGATGTATGTCATCCTTTTAAGAAAGCACTTGTCTACCAACTTTTACTCCAGTGCAAACCACAATATAGCAAAATGCACATGTTTAATCATTTATTAAGCTGATTAGTCTTTGCAATACATTATTCTTATCATTCTTCCGTCATGCAGCTAGGCTACTTCCGTTATGCTTTCCATTCCACAATCTAGAGTCTTAAAGAATTCAAATTCCTGCTGTGTGACCTTCAGAGTCGCCTGCTTCACAACCCATGTGAGCTGTCTAGAACCACACAGGTGCTTCACTCTGATAACATTATTTACAGGTGGCAAGGGCAGCATATTTCTCCAGCAACATCTTTAGAGTTTGGCTTCCAATACCACTGACCATTCTCATGCGCTAAAGAGTCACAAGCATATTTTTACAATCACAATGATTGGCACCTTTCATGACACTTTTAAAGCCACCTGTGTTGAAAATCGTGCCCATGTCTCTAAGCAGCCATGTCTCAACACAGAAGATACTTCTCCAAAGCTCATGGGCACACCACACCAGAGACATGAACTCTCTTCAGCAAGATCACAGCCTCCAACATCTTTCAAGCAATTCCATCACATAAACCAAGCTGTTTGAGCTAGGACAAACATTCACAAGTTCCTGATCCAAAGAGACCATAAAGTCTACATACAAAGCCATACATAACCCATGAGTAGTCCATAAGTAGAATATCAGCAAAGGCTCCTGCATATAGAGCATGTGTGCTGCAATATTCCACACACCACAATGATGTATGTCATCCTTTTAAGAAAGCACTTGTCTACCAACTTTTACTCCAGTGCAAACCACAATATAGCAAAATGCACATGTTTAATCATTTATTAAGCTGATTAGTCTTTGCAATACATTATTCTTATCATTCTTCCGTCATGCAGCTAGGCTACTTCCGTTATGCTTTCCATTCCACAATCTAGAGTCTTAAAGAATTCAAATTCCTGCTGTGTGACCTTCAGAGTCGCCTGCTTCACAACCCATGTGAGCTGTCTAGAACCACACAGGTGCTTCACTCTGATAACGTTATTTACAGGTGGCAAGGGCAGCATATTTCTCCAGCAACATCTTTAGAGTTTGGCTTCCAATACCACTGACCATTCTCATGCGCTAAAGAGTCACAAGCATATTTTTACAATCACAATGATTGGCACCTTTCATGACACTTTTAAAGCCACCTGTGTTGAAAATCGTGCCCATGTCTCTAAGCAGCCATGTCTCAACACACAAGATACTTCTCCAAAGCTCATGGGCACACCACACCAGAGACATGAACTCTCTTCAGCAAGATCACAGCCTCCAACATCTTTCAAGCAATTCCATCACATAAACCAAGCTGTTTGAGCTAGGACAAACATTCACAAGTTCCTGATCCAAAGAGACCATAAAGTCTACATACAAAGCCATACATAACCCATGAGTAGTCCATAAGTAGAATATCAGCAAAGGCTCCTGCATATAGAGCATGTGTGCTGCAATATTCCACACACCACAATGATGTATGTCATCCTTTTAAGAAAGCACTTGTCTACCAACTTTTACTCCAGTGCAAACCACAATATAGCAAAATGCACATGTTTAATCATTTATTAAGCTGATTAGTCTTTGCAATACATTATTCTTATCATTCTTCCGTCATGCAGCTAGGCTACTTCCGTTATGCTTTCCATTCCACAATCTAGAGTCTTAAAGAATTCAAATTCCTGCTGTGTGACCTTCAGAGTCGCCTGCTTCACAACCCATGTGAGCTGTCTAGAACCACACAGGTGCTTCACTCTGATAACATTATTTACAGGTGGCAAGGGCAGCATATTTCTCCAGCAACATCTTTAGAGTTTGGCTTCCAATACCACTGACCATTCTCATGCGCTAAAGAGTCACAAGCATATTTTTACAATCACAATGATTGGCACCTTTCATGACACTTTTAAAGCCACCTGTGTTGAAAATCGTGCCCATGTCTCTAAGCAGCCATGTCTCAACACAGAAGATACTTCTCCAAAGCTCATGGGCACACCACACCAGAGACATGAACTCTCTTCAGCAAGATCACAGCCTCCAACATCTTTCAAGCAATTCCATCACATAAACCAAGCTGTTTGAGCTAGGACAAACATTCACAAGTTCCTGATCCAAAGAGACCATAAAGTCTACATACAAAGCCATACATAACCCATGAGTAGTCCATAAGTAGAATATCAGCAAAGGCTCCTGCATATAGAGCATGTGTGCTGCAATATTCCACACACCACAATGATGTATGTCATCCTTTTAAGAAAGCACTTGTCTACCAACTTTTACTCCAGTGCAAACCACAATATAGCAAAATGCACATGTTTAATCATTTATTAAGCTGATTAGTCTTTGCAATACATTATTCTTATCATTCTTCCGTCATGCAGCTAGGCTACTTCCGTTATGCTTTCCATTCCACAATCTAGAGTCTTAAAGAATTCAAATTCCTGCTGTGTGACCTTCAGAGTCGCCTGCTTCACAACCCATGTGAGCTGTCTAGAACCACACAGGTGCTTCACTCTGATAACGTTATTTACAGGTGGCAAGGGCAGCATATTTCTCCAGCAACATCTTTAGAGTTTGGCTTCCAATACCACTGACCATTCTCATGCGCTAAAGAGTCACAAGCATATTTTTACAATCACAATGATTGGCACCTTTCATGACACTTTTAAAGCCACCTGTGTTGAAAATCGTGCCCATGTCTCTAAGCAGCCATGTCTCAACACACAAGATACTTCTCCAAAGCTCATGGGCACACCACACCAGAGACATGAACTCTCTTCAGCAAGATCACAGCCTCCAACATCTTTCAAGCAATTCCATCACATAAACCAAGCTGTTTGAGCTAGGACAAACATTCACAAGTTCCTGATCCAAAGAGACCATAAAGTCTACATACAAAGCCATACATAACCCATGAGTAGTCCATAAGTAGAATATCAGCAAAGGCTCCTGCATATAGAGCATGTGTGCTGCAATATTCCACACACCACAATGATGTATGTCATCCTTTTAAGAAAGCACTTGTCTACCAACTTTTACTCCAGTGCAAACCACAATATAGCAAAATGCACATGTTTAATCATTTATTAAGCTGATTAGTCTTTGCAATACATTATTCTTATCATTCTTCCGTCATGCAGCTAGGCTACTTCCGTTATGCTTTCCATTCCACAATCTAGAGTCTTAAAGAATTCAAATTCCTGCTGTGTGACCTTCAGAGTCGCCTGCTTCACAACCCATGTGAGCTGTCTAGAACCACACAGGTGCTTCACTCTGATAACATTATTTACAGGTGGCAAGGGCAGCATATTTCTCCAGCAACATCTTTAGAGTTTGGCTTCCAATACCACTGACCATTCTCATGCGCTAAAGAGTCACAAGCATATTTTTACAATCACAATGATTGGCACCTTTCATGACACTTTTAAAGCCACCTGTGTTGAAAATCGTGCCCATGTCTCTAAGCAGCCATGTCTCAACACAGAAGATACTTCTCCAAAGCTCATGGGCACACCACACCAGAGACATGAACTCTCTTCAGCAAGATCACAGCCTCCAACATCTTTCAAGCAATTCCATCACATAAACCAAGCTGTTTGGGCTAGGACAAACATTCACAAGTTCCTGATCCAAAGAGACCATAAAGTCTACATACAAAGCCATAAATAACCCATGAATAGTCCATATACTGTTCACTAATTATATTTCTTATTACATTATATCCAGTCATCTTACAACAGTCCTCAGGACACGTATACTTCAAAAACGATAATAATTATCATTGGTCATTCTATAAAAAGAAGAAAATGTGAAATGTATTCTCACTATACCTGTTTAGAACAGTTTTGTAGATGTCAAAACTCATTACAAAGGCACAGACTTTATCAAAATGACAAACTTTAGAGGTTAGAAAGTTAACACTATTTAATTTGTAAATGAACAAAAATGCACGAGTGTCGCTTTAATTTGAAAAACGAATTGTTTTGTCTTGATTTGTTGTCCCGTTGCCTTGGTAAAATGCCTATAGCCTAAGGGCACGGCCTCCTTTTGATTATTCTTTTATTAATCTACAAAATAAAACTTTTCAGTCACATAAACAGACACAGGCAAGGTAAACTAAATGGCACACATAATTACAGACATATTTAAAATAATTGTACATTATCGTAACGTAATACAGACGAATAGCGCAGCCACGGGGGCGCATGGGTAAGTGGGGAATGCCCCATTGGACCGAGGCAAATTACCCATGAGGCCCCAGCGCGGCTCAGTTAAAAGATAGGTTTATGATGGTTAGGTTGTACAATTATTAAATACGTGTGTAATTGTTAGTATCATTTAGTTTAGCTTGCCTTGTGTCTGTTTATGTGACTGTACAGTCGTTGTCACTCCCGCCATGTTTGTGTCGCCATGTCATTAGACGTGTTCTTATATATCTTTTATGTGTAAATTAAATAAAAGGCGGAGTTTTCACATATCGACCGTGTGTGCAGCTGTTTTCAGTGACTACAATCAAGTCCGTCTCCCTTTTAATTTGTAGATTTACAAAAACGCACGAGTGTCGCTTTAATTTGAAAAACTAATTGTTTTGACTTGATTTGTTGTCCCGTTGCCTTGGTAAAATGCCTATAGCCTAAGGGCACAGCCTCCTTTTGATTATTCTTTTAATAATCTACAAAATAAAACATTTCAGTAACATAAACAGACACAGGGCAAGGTAAACTAAATGGCACACATAATTACAGACATATTTAAAATAATTGTACATTATCGTAACGTAATACAGATGAATAGCGCAGCCACGGGGGCGCATGGGTAAGTGGGGAATGCCCCATTGGACCGAGGCAAATTACCCATGAGGCCCCAGCGCGGCTCAGTTAAAAGATAGGTTTATGATGGTTAGGTTGTACAATTATTAAATACGTGTGTAATTGTTAGTATCATTTAGTTTAGCTTGCCTTGTGTCTGTTTATGTGACTGTACAGTCGTTGTCACTCCCGCCATGTGTGTGTCGCCATCTCATAACACCTGTTCACATAAGAGTTTTATAGGTAAATTCAACATCATTAAAAGCTCCTACTTGTTTACCCTGTGTGCTACCATATTCCACCAACCTCAATTATGTCTGTTATTCTTTTAAGAACCCATATGTCTATCAACTTTTACTCCAGTGCAAACCACAATATAGCAAAATGCACATGTTTAATCATTTATTAAGCTGATTAGTCTTTGCAATACATTATTCTTATCATTCTTCCGTCATGCAGCTAGGCTACTTCCGTTATGCTTTCCATTCCACAATCTAGAGTCTTAAAGAATTCAAATTCCTGCTGTGTGACCTTCAGAGTCGCCTGCTTCACAACCCATGTGAGCTGTCTAGAACCACACAGGTGCTTCACTCTGGTAACGTTATTTACAGGTGGCAAGGGCAGCATATTTCTCCAGCAACATCTTTAGAGTTTGGCTTCCAATACCACTGACCATTCTCATGCGCTAAAGAGTCACAAGAATATTTTTACAATCACAATGATTGGCACCTTTCATGACACTTTTAAAGCCACCTGTGTTGAAAATCGTGCCCATGTCTCTAAGCAGCCATGTCTCAACACAGAAGATACTTCTCCAAAGCTCATGGGCACACCACACCAGAGACATGAACTCTCTTCAGCAAGATCACAGCCTCCAACATCTTTCAAGAAATTCCATCACATAAACCAAGCTGTTTGAGCTAGGACAAACATTCACAAGTTCCTGATCCAAAGAGACCATAAAGTCTACATACAAAGCCATACATAACCCATGAGTAGTCCATAAGTAGAATATCAGCAAAGGCTCCTGCATATAGAGCATGTGTGCTGCAATATTCCACACACCACAATGATGTATGTCATCCTTTTAAGAAAGCACTTGTCTACCAACTTTTACTCCAGTGCAAACCACAATATAGCAAAATGCACATGTTTAATCATTTATTAAGCTGATTAGTCTTTGCAATACATTATTCTTATCATTCTTCCGTCATGCAGCTAGGCTACTTCCGTTATGCTTTCCATTCCACAATCTAGAGTCTTAAAGAATTCAAATTCCTGCTGTGTGACCTTCAGAGTCGCCTGCTTCACAACCCATGTGAGCTGTCTAGAACCACACAGGTGCTTCACTCTGGTAACGTTATTTACAGGTGGCAAGGGCAGCATATTTCTCCAGCAACATCTTTAGAGTTTGGCTTCCAATACCACTGACCATTCTCATGCGCTAAAGAGTCACAAGCATATTTTTACAATCACAATGATTGGCACCTTTCATGACACTTTTAAAGCCACCTGTGTTGAAAATCGTGCCCATGTCTCTAAGCAGCCATGTCTCAACACAGAAGATACTTCTCCAAAGCTCATGGGCACACCACACCAGAGACATGAACTCTCTTCAGCAAGATCACAGCCTCCAACATCTTTCAAGCAATTCCATCACATAAACCAAGCTGTTTGAGCTAGGACAAACATTCACAAGTTCCTGATCCAAAGAGACCATAAAGTCTACATACAAAGCCATACATAACCCATGAGTAGTCCATAAGTAGAATATCAGCAAAGGCTCCTGCATATAGAGCATGTGTGCTGCAATATTCCACACACCACAATGATGTATGTCATCCTTTTAAGAAAGCACTTGTCTACCAACTTTTACTCCAGTGCAAACCACAATATAGCAAAATGCACATGTTTAATCATTTATTAAGCTGATTAGTCTTTGCAATACATTATTCTTATCATTCTTCCGTCATGCAGCTAGGCTACTTCCGTTATGCTTTCCATTCCACAATCTAGAGTCTTAAAGAATTCAAATTCCTGCTGTGTGACCTTCAGAGTCGCCTGCTTCACAACCCATGTGAGCTGTCTAGAACCACACAGGTGCTTCACTCTGGTAACGTTATTTACAGGTGGCAAGGGCAGCATATTTCTCCAGCAACATCTTTAGAGTTTGGCTTCCAATACCACTGACCATTCTCATGCGCTAAAGAGTCACAAGAATATTTTTACAATCACAATGATTGGCACCTTTCATGACACTTTTAAAGCCACCTGTGTTGAAAATCGTGCCCATGTCTCTAAGCAGCCATGTCTCAACACAGAAGATACTTCTCCAAAGCTCATGGGCACACCACACCAGAGACATGAACTCTCTTCAGCAAGATCACAGCCTCCAACATCTTTCAAGAAATTCCATCACATAAACCAAGCTGTTTGAGCTAGGACAAACATTCACAAGTTCCTGATCCAAAGAGACCATAAAGTCTACATACAAAGCCATACATAACCCATGAGTAGTCCATAAGTAGAATATCAGCAAAGGCTCCTGCATATAGAGCATGTGTGCTGCAATATTCCACACACCACAATGATGTATGTCATCCTTTTAAGAAAGCACTTGTCTACCAACTTTTACTCCAGTGCAAACCACAATATAGCAAAATGCACATGTTTAATCATTTATTAAGCTGATTAGTCTTTGCAATACATTATTCTTATCATTCTTCCGTCATGCAGCTAGGCTACTTCCGTTATGCTTTCCATTCCACAATCTAGAGTCTTAAAGAATTCAAATTCCTGCTGTGTGACCTTCAGAGTCGCCTGCTTCACAACCCATGTGAGCTGTCTAGAACCACACAGGTGCTTCACTCTGGTAACGTTATTTACAGGTGGCAAGGGCAGCATATTTCTCCAGCAACATCTTTAGAGTTTGGCTTCCAATACCACTGACCATTCTCATGCGCTAAAGAGTCACAAGCATATTTTTACAATCACAATGATTGGCACCTTTCATGACACTTTTAAAGCCACCTGTGTTGAAAATCGTGCCCATGTCTCTAAGCAGCCATGTCTCAACACAGAAGATACTTCTCCAAAGCTCATGGGCACACCACACCAGAGACATGAACTCTCTTCAGCAAGATCACAGCCTCCAACATCTTTCAAGCAATTCCATCACATAAACCAAGCTGTTTGAGCTAGGACAAACATTCACAAGTTCCTGATCCAAAGAGACCATAAAGTCTACATACAAAGCCATACATAACCCATGAGTAGTCCATAAGTAGAATATCAGCAAAGGCTCCTGCATATAGAGCATGTGTGCTGCAATATTCCACACACCACAATGATGTATGTCATCCTTTTAAGAAAGCACTTGTCTACCAACTTTTACTCCAGTGCAAACCACAATATAGCAAAATGCACATGTTTAATCATTTATTAAGCTGATTAGTCTTTGCAATACATTATTCTTATCATTCTTCCGTCATGCAGCTAGGCTACTTCCGTTATGCTTTCCATTCCACAATCTAGAGTCTTAAAGAATTCAAATTCCTGCTGTGTGACCTTCAGAGTCGCCTGCTTCACAACCCATGTGAGCTGTCTAGAACCACACAGGTGCTTCACTCTGGTAACGTTATTTACAGGTGGCAAGGGCAGCATATTTCTCCAGCAACATCTTTAGAGTTTGGCTTCCAATACCACTGACCATTCTCATGCGCTAAAGAGTCACAAGCATATTTTTACAATCACAATGATTGGCACCTTTCATGACACTTTTAAAGCCACCTGTGTTGAAAATCGTGCCCATGTCTCTAAGCAGCCATGTCTCAACACAGAAGATACTTCTCCAAAGCTCATGGGCACACCACACCAGAGACATGAACTCTCTTCAGCAAGATCACAGCCTCCAACATCTTTCAAGCAATTCCATCACATAAACCAAGCTGTTTGAGCTAGGACAAACATTCACAAGTTCCTGATCCAAAGAGACCATAAAGTCTACATACAAAGCCATACATAACCCATGAGTAGTCCATAAGTAGAATATCAGCAAAGGCTCCTGCATATAGAGCATGTGTGCTGCAATATTCCACACACCACAATGATGTATGTCATCCTTTTAAGAAAGCACTTGTCTACCAACTTTTACTCCAGTGCAAACCACAATATAGCAAAATGCACATGTTTAATCATTTATTAAGCTGATTAGTCTTTGCAATACATTATTCTTATCATTCTTCCGTCATGCAGCTAGGCTACTTCCGTTATGCTTTCCATTCCACAATCTAGAGTCTTAAAGAATTCAAATTCCTGCTGTGTGACCTTCAGAGTCGCCTGCTTCACAACCCATGTGAGCTGTCTAGAACCACACAGGTGCTTCACTCTGGTAACGTTATTTACAGGTGGCAAGGGCAGCATATTTCTCCAGCAACATCTTTAGAGTTTGGCTTCCAATACCACTGACCATTCTCATGCGCTAAAGAGTCACAAGCATATTTTTACAATCACAATGATTGGCACCTTTCATGACACTTTTAAAGCCACCTGTGTTGAAAATCGTGCCCATGTCTCTAAGCAGCCATGTCTCAACACAGAAGATACTTCTCCAAAGCTCATGGGCACACCACACCAGAGACATGAACTCTCTTCAGCAAGATCACAGCCTCCAACATCTTTCAAGCAATTCCATCACATAAACCAAGCTGTTTGAGCTAGGACAAACATTCACAAGTTCCTGATCCAAAGAGACCATAAAGTCTACATACAAAGCCATACATAACCCATGAGTAGTCCATAAGTAGAATATCAGCAAAGGCTCCTGCATATAGAGCATGTGTGCTGCAATATTCCACACACCACAATGATGTATGTCATCCTTTTAAGAAAGCACTTGTCTACCAACTTTTACTCCAGTGCAAACCACAATATAGCAAAATGCACATGTTTAATCATTTATTAAGCTGATTAGTCTTTGCAATACATTATTCTTATCATTCTTCCGTCATGCAGCTAGGCTACTTCCGTTATGCTTTCCATTCCACAATCTAGAGTCTTAAAGAATTCAAATTCCTGCTGTGTGACCTTCAGAGTCGCCTGCTTCACAACCCATGTGAGCTGTCTAGAACCACACAGGTGCTTCACTCTGATAACATTATTTACAGGTGGCAAGGGCAGCATATTTCTCCAGCAACATCTTTAGAGTTTGGCTTCCAATACCACTGACCATTCTCATGCGCTAAAGAGTCACAAGCATATTTTTACAATCACAATGATTGGCACCTTTCATGACACTTTTAAAGCCACCTGTGTTGAAAATCGTGCCCATGTCTCTAAGCAGCCATGTCTCAACACAGAAGATACTTCTCCAAAGCTCATGGGCACACCACACCAGAGACATGAACTCTCTTCAGCAAGATCACAGCCTCCAACATCTTTCAAGCAATTCCATCACATAAACCAAGCTGTTTGAGCTAGGACAAACATTCACAAGTTCCTGATCCAAAGAGACCATAAAGTCTACATACAAAGCCATACATAACCCATGAGTAGTCCATAAGTAGAATATCAGCAAAGGCTCCTGCATATAGAGCATGTGTGCTGCAATATTCCACACACCACAATGATGTATGTCATCCTTTTAAGAAAGCACTTGTCTACCAACTTTTACTCCAGTGCAAACCACAATATAGCAAAATGCACATGTTTAATCATTTATTAAGCTGATTAGTCTTTGCAATACATTATTCTTATCATTCTTCCGTCATGCAGCTAGGCTACTTCCGTTATGCTTTCCATTCCACAATCTAGAGTCTTAAAGAATTCAAATTCCTGCTGTGTGACCTTCAGAGTCGCCTGCTTCACAACCCATGTGAGCTGTCTAGAACCACACAGGTGCTTCACTCTGATAACATTATTTACAGGTGGCAAGGGCAGCATATTTCTCCAGCAACATCTTTAGAGTTTGGCTTCCAATACCACTGACCATTCTCATGCGCTAAAGAGTCACAAGCATATTTTTACAATCACAATGATTGGCACCTTTCATGACACTTTTAAAGCCACCTGTGTTGAAAATCGTGCCCATGTCTCTAAGCAGCCATGTCTCAACACAGAAGATACTTCTCCAAAGCTCATGGGCACACCACACCAGAGACATGAACTCTCTTCAGCAAGATCACAGCCTCCAACATCTTTCAAGCAATTCCATCACATAAACCAAGCTGTTTGGGCTAGGACAAACATTCACAAGTTCCTGATCCAAAGAGACCATAAAGTCTACATACAAAGCCATAAATAACCCATGAATAGTCCATATACTGTTCACTAATTATATTTCTTATTACATTATATCCAGTCATCTTACAACAGTCCTCAGGACACGTATACTTCAAAAACGATAATAATTATCATTGGTCATTCTATAAAAAGAAGAAAATGTGAAATGTATTCTCACTATACCTGTTTAGAACAGTTTTGTAGATGTCAAAACTCATTACAAAGGCACAGACTTTATCAAAATGACAAACTTTAGAGGTTAGAAAGTTAACACTATTTAATTTGTAAATGAACAAAAATGCACGAGTGTCGCTTTAATTTGAAAAACGAATTGTTTTGTCTTGATTTGTTGTCCCGTTGCCTTGGTAAAATGCCTATAGCCTAAGGGCACGGCCTCCTTTTGATTATTCTTTTATTAATCTACAAAATAAAACTTTTCAGTCACATAAACAGACACAGGCAAGGTAAACTAAATGGCACACATAATTACAGACATATTTAAAATAATTGTACATTATCGTAACGTAATACAGACGAATAGCGCAGCCACGGGGGCGCATGGGTAAGTGGGGAATGCCCCATTGGACCGAGGCAAATTACCCATGAGGCCCCAGCGCGGCTCAGTTAAAAGATAGGTTTATGATGGTTAGGTTGTACAATTATTAAATACGTGTGTAATTGTTAGTATCATTTAGTTTAGCTTGCCTTGTGTCTGTTTATGTGACTGTACAGTCGTTGTCACTCCCGCCATGTTTGTGTCGCCATGTCATTAGACGTGTTCTTATATATCTTTTATGTGTAAATTAAATAAAAGGCGGAGTTTTCACATATCGACCGGTGTGTGCAGCTGTTTTCAGTGACTACAATCAAGTCCGTCTCCCTTTTAATTTGTAGATTTACAAAAACGCACGAGTGTCGCTTTAATTTGAAAAACTAATTGTTTTGACTTGATTTGTTGTCCCGTTGCCTTGGTAAAATGCCTATAGCCTAAGGGCACAGCCTCCTTTTGATTATTCTTTTAATAATCTACAAAATAAAACATTTCAGTAACATAAACAGACACAGGGCAAGGTAAACTAAATGGCACACATAATTACAGACATATTTAAAATAATTGTACATTATCGTAACGTAATACAGATGAATAGCGCAGCCACGGGGGCGCATGGGTAAGTGGGGAATGCCCCATTGGACCGAGGCAAATTACCCATGAGGCCCCAGCGCGGCTCAGTTAAAAGATAGGTTTATGATGGTTAGGTTGTACAATTATTAAATACGTGTGTAATTGTTAGTATCATTTAGTTTAGCTTGCCTTGTGTCTGTTTATGTGACTGTACAGTCGTTGTCACTCCCGCCATGTGTGTGTCGCCATCTCATAACACCTGTTCACATAAGAGTTTTATAGGTAAATTCAACATCATTAAAAGCTCCTACTTGTTTACCCTGTGTGCTACCATATTCCACCAACCTCAATTATGTCTGTTATTCTTTTAAGAACCCATATGTCTATCAACTTTTACTCCAGTGCAAACCACAATATAGCAAAATGCACATGTTTAATCATTTATTAAGCTGATTAGTCTTTGCAATACATTATTCTTATCATTCTTCCGTCATGCAGCTAGGCTACTTCCGTTATGCTTTCCATTCCACAATCTAGAGTCTTAAAGAATTCAAATTCCTGCTGTGTGACCTTCAGAGTCGCCTGCTTCACAACCCATGTGAGCTGTCTAGAACCACACAGGTGCTTCACTCTGGTAACGTTATTTACAGGTGGCAAGGGCAGCATATTTCTCCAGCAACATCTTTAGAGTTTGGCTTCCAATACCACTGACCATTCTCATGCGCTAAAGAGTCACAAGAATATTTTTACAATCACAATGATTGGCACCTTTCATGACACTTTTAAAGCCACCTGTGTTGAAAATCGTGCCCATGTCTCTAAGCAGCCATGTCTCAACACAGAAGATACTTCTCCAAAGCTCATGGGCACACCACACCAGAGACATGAACTCTCTTCAGCAAGATCACAGCCTCCAACATCTTTCAAGAAATTCCATCACATAAACCAAGCTGTTTGAGCTAGGACAAACATTCACAAGTTCCTGATCCAAAGAGACCATAAAGTCTACATACAAAGCCATACATAACCCATGAGTAGTCCATAAGTAGAATATCAGCAAAGGCTCCTGCATATAGAGCATGTGTGCTGCAATATTCCACACACCACAATGATGTATGTCATCCTTTTAAGAAAGCACTTGTCTACCAACTTTTACTCCAGTGCAAACCACAATATAGCAAAATGCACATGTTTAATCATTTATTAAGCTGATTAGTCTTTGCAATACATTATTCTTATCATTCTTCCGTCATGCAGCTAGGCTACTTCCGTTATGCTTTCCATTCCACAATCTAGAGTCTTAAAGAATTCAAATTCCTGCTGTGTGACCTTCAGAGTCGCCTGCTTCACAACCCATGTGAGCTGTCTAGAACCACACAGGTGCTTCACTCTGGTAACGTTATTTACAGGTGGCAAGGGCAGCATATTTCTCCAGCAACATCTTTAGAGTTTGGCTTCCAATACCACTGACCATTCTCATGCGCTAAAGAGTCACAAGCATATTTTTACAATCACAATGATTGGCACCTTTCATGACACTTTTAAAGCCACCTGTGTTGAAAATCGTGCCCATGTCTCTAAGCAGCCATGTCTCAACACAGAAGATACTTCTCCAAAGCTCATGGGCACACCACACCAGAGACATGAACTCTCTTCAGCAAGATCACAGCCTCCAACATCTTTCAAGCAATTCCATCACATAAACCAAGCTGTTTGAGCTAGGACAAACATTCACAAGTTCCTGATCCAAAGAGACCATAAAGTCTACATACAAAGCCATACATAACCCATGAGTAGTCCATAAGTAGAATATCAGCAAAGGCTCCTGCATATAGAGCATGTGTGCTGCAATATTCCACACACCACAATGATGTATGTCATCCTTTTAAGAAAGCACTTGTCTACCAACTTTTACTCCAGTGCAAACCACAATATAGCAAAATGCACATGTTTAATCATTTATTAAGCTGATTAGTCTTTGCAATACATTATTCTTATCATTCTTCCGTCATGCAGCTAGGCTACTTCCGTTATGCTTTCCATTCCACAATCTAGAGTCTTAAAGAATTCAAATTCCTGCTGTGTGACCTTCAGAGTCGCCTGCTTCACAACCCATGTGAGCTGTCTAGAACCACACAGGTGCTTCACTCTGGTAACGTTATTTACAGGTGGCAAGGGCAGCATATTTCTCCAGCAACATCTTTAGAGTTTGGCTTCCAATACCACTGACCATTCTCATGCGCTAAAGAGTCACAAGCATATTTTTACAATCACAATGATTGGCACCTTTCATGACACTTTTAAAGCCACCTGTGTTGAAAATCGTGCCCATGTCTCTAAGCAGCCATGTCTCAACACAGAAGATACTTCTCCAAAGCTCATGGGCACACCACACCAGAGACATGAACTCTCTTCAGCAAGATCACAGCCTCCAACATCTTTCAAGCAATTCCATCACATAAACCAAGCTGTTTGAGCTAGGACAAACATTCACAAGTTCCTGATCCAAAGAGACCATAAAGTCTACATACAAAGCCATACATAACCCATGAGTAGTCCATAAGTAGAATATCAGCAAAGGCTCCTGCATATAGAGCATGTGTGCTGCAATATTCCACACACCACAATGATGTATGTCATCCTTTTAAGAAAGCACTTGTCTACCAACTTTTACTCCAGTGCAAACCACAATATAGCAAAATGCACATGTTTAATCATTTATTAAGCTGATTAGTCTTTGCAATACATTATTCTTATCATTCTTCCGTCATGCAGCTAGGCTACTTCCGTTATGCTTTCCATTCCACAATCTAGAGTCTTAAAGAATTCAAATTCCTGCTGTGTGACCTTCAGAGTCGCCTGCTTCACAACCCATGTGAGCTGTCTAGAACCACACAGGTGCTTCACTCTGGTAACGTTATTTACAGGTGGCAAGGGCAGCATATTTCTCCAGCAACATCTTTAGAGTTTGGCTTCCAATACCACTGACCATTCTCATGCGCTAAAGAGTCACAAGCATATTTTTACAATCACAATGATTGGCACCTTTCATGACACTTTTAAAGCCACCTGTGTTGAAAATCGTGCCCATGTCTCTAAGCAGCCATGTCTCAACACAGAAGATACTTCTCCAAAGCTCATGGGCACACCACACCAGAGACATGAACTCTCTTCAGCAAGATCACAGCCTCCAACATCTTTCAAGCAATTCCATCACATAAACCAAGCTGTTTGAGCTAGGACAAACATT